>NW_017829502.1:0-353 GCF_001891065.2 Hippocampus comes
ATAAATCCAGGATGATATTTCAAAGCTGTGCTTTGAAGATGGTCGACGATGTTTTGACAGACGGCAGAGAACTACTTCTACGTGCCAGACTTGGGTCAGGTGCCAGAGATCGACGTGCCGTCATACCTGCCAGACCTGCCAGGCATCGCCGACGACTTGTCCTACAGCGCCGACCTGGGTCCTGGCTTCGCCCCGTCGGGACCCACGCACATCATTCCTGAGCTTCCGGCCTTCTCGGAGGACAGCGCAAGTATTAAAATAGTCGGAGAAAGTGTGAAACCAGCCAAAGTGTCCCTTGACTGACCACATCCTGTTTTAGGTGAGCTTCACCCTAGTGTTCTCCCTCCTCCTCC
>NW_017829503.1:0-353 GCF_001891065.2 Hippocampus comes
ATATGAAGAGACTTGTCTGGACATGAGATTTGAAGGGACATGTAGAGATTTGTTGGGACTTGTGGAGAAATGTGACTTGAAGAGACTTTTAAGAACATGTAGAGACTTCTTGGGACTTTTAGAGACAGGAAGGAATTTGTAAGGGCATGAAGAGACTTGTAGGGGCATGAAGAGTCTTTTAGGGACATGAAAGGACCTGAATAAACTTGCATGGACATGAATGAGACTTGTAGGACTATACTGGTTTTGATCACAAAGAAAGCAGAATGGTAAACTTCCGAGATGATGATGTGGGTGCATTGGATCAAGAATCACCGATGAGACAGTGTTCAAAGTATTTCACCATTTTTTTT
>NW_017829504.1:0-353 GCF_001891065.2 Hippocampus comes
ATAGGGCTCCATATTCACTTCTTGACCAAATGTTATTTTAAAAGACCTTCTTCAACGGTCTTTTCCATAATTCCCAAAAGTTTGCTCAAATGCTTTTTATGAAATGCTGGCTGGATAAGTTTGCGTTGTTTTTTCCAAAGATCTCCTTCCGATGTTAAAAGTTCTTTCCCCAAATATCGCGCAGTGTCCTTTGTCTACACTTTTGACTTTGTGAATTTTCGTTGGTTTTTTTTGGAGTGCATATCTTAAGAATTCAACCTTCCTCGAAAAAATGACTTTATTTCGTAACCCAACATTGGGCGTAAAGGTATCTCTATGGATATTAAATTTTTCTCGATGGAAAGAAAGGGGGG
>NW_017829506.1:0-353 GCF_001891065.2 Hippocampus comes
ATGTATATCGTGCATATTCCAGCGGCTAATTTTGCGGCTGGCCAACCTCTTGCAGGCAAGCGTAGCTCAGATGTGGAAGGTGTAGATGATGGTATGGATGATGATGCAGACGAAAATGGCCAAAATACTTTAGTAGCAGGCGGTGTTTCCTCTACGATAATAGATTTACAGCCAAATGATGAGCCGACGAATGAAGCTGGTGCTGGCACTTATCCAGGTACTTTGGATGATAATAATGTGAACCTGACAGTAGATTTCTCTTTTGCGGAGCGTGTAGCGATTGGTAATTTAGTGTATATGGATACGAATGGCGATGGGGATTTTGATAGTGGTACAGATATGGCCTTGGACGG
>NW_017829507.1:0-353 GCF_001891065.2 Hippocampus comes
AAAAAAAAAAAAAAAAAAAAAAACCTCGCCGTGACGTCACATCAAGCTTTGCATTAAACCCGCGGTGGGCTCTCACTCACACTTGACTGACGCGCTGCACTCCCTCCTCGGTCCGCCCGCACGCAGCAGACGCTGGAGAATATTTTCACCACGCTCTGCATGAATTCAACCCAGTGCAGCCATCCATCAGTCACACGAGGGCTTCATGACAGCCTATCAGAGCAATCCATAGATAGCCTGCCTCCTTGTGGCTGTGGGCAGCAATTACAGCAACCCATGCTCCTCTGATAACTAGAAAGAAAATGATAATGATCTAGTTTTGCTTTAGATGAGTCCATACCCCTCTGAGCTGC
>NW_017829508.1:0-353 GCF_001891065.2 Hippocampus comes
GCACGCACGCATGCGGTGTCATGGCAACACAGATGCGGTTTTGCAGGGTAGTTGCCCGACACCGCTGTTGGCTTTGCGCCGTCATCTACACAAACTCAGCTCGACAAGGAGTGCCGTCGCCAGGGAAGAAGTCGGTCGGCACGGCAGACGCAAACTCAATGCGGTCGCGATTGCGCGCCGCAAAGGAACACGGCTGGACAGATGGAAAAGCGGGAGTGGCCGACAGCCGACCGCGTCGACTTTGTCGCACGGGCACAAATGAGTCAAGCCTAAAGGTCACAGACGAATGCAGGATGGAAAGGGAGGAGCGGAAGAAAGCAAACAAGGTGTGGGCAGGAGAAGGGGGGTGGGGG
>NW_017829509.1:0-353 GCF_001891065.2 Hippocampus comes
AGTACTGGCAGATGATTTGATGTTGTTGTATCCCCCACTGACTGACACGTGAGTGGCTTTAACATTTAACAAGCGGAAGCATCTTATGTTTCATTGTGTCCATGCATGGTCTAAATCGTGATGTCAATGGGCATATCCTGGATATCCTGAGACTTTGTGTGCGTCAAACGGTGCCACACAATGTACATTCCAGTAAAAGGGAGGAAATGAGTGAGGGGAAAACAAAATGTAGCTGTGACAATTGCCTGATTGGCAATTACTGCCAAGGCATTCTATTCCCACTCTTGATTCCTCCCTGATGGCTATTTAGCGGCGCCACTGCGCCAGGTTATGACGCAGGACGACCGCTCCAA
>NW_017829510.1:0-353 GCF_001891065.2 Hippocampus comes
CACAACAACTGCGCCGAATCTTTCTTACTGGTATATCATCACCGATGATAATGACAATATCCTAGATTGGTTGAATTCAGCAAATGGTAATACCCTTGATTTGAGTGGTGCACCAGTAGGTATTTGCCGAGTTTGGGGATGGAACTACAGAGGATTAGGCGACCCAATCGTTGGTGATCCGATTTCTACTTTGATGGATGATGCTTGCGAAGATGTTTCTGATGAATTTATCACTGTGATTAGAGAAGAACCAACTTGCGATGTAGATGGTGGAATGCTTACACTCGAAAATGGATCGACTTCTACTTCTATTTGTGTAGATGGTGTTGCAGATCCTTTAAATGTAAGTGTAA
>NW_017829511.1:0-353 GCF_001891065.2 Hippocampus comes
TTTTTTTTCCCTTAGCTGTTTTTGTCAACTTTTTGTGTCATCTTTATGCTTGTTTCTTTGCCTGTTCTTTGTATGAGATTTGGTCTTATTTATTTTTTGCTCAATTTTAATCCACATTTTGTCATTGTTTTTTTTGTCAAACTTTATCCATTTTTGTCAGATTTTGCACATAGATGAACAGTGTTTAAAAAATGCTTTTCCATAACGTGTCATGTTGATCACCAGTAGGCTAGTCGCACTTCAGGAAGAGCTGGTCACACTCAAATCGGAGTTGGATTTCTCTCACGGGCGCACGAAAGCCGTCACCGGCCAAGTAAGCGCACGGTGGGCATAGAAGGGGGGGGGGGGGGGGG
>NW_017829512.1:0-353 GCF_001891065.2 Hippocampus comes
AGTGCTCTATAAATACAGTTGAGTTGAGTTGAGCCCATTTCCTTCATGGCTAACACAAGTTGTGTGCCTGTGATAATAATAACAATAATAAATATCGGATATCTATTTTTCATACTATACGCGAACGTACTTCAGTACTATATCATTGGGAATGGTAACTGAATTTAGCACACATGTTCATGGACACTAAAGATCACTGCACTCAAATCACTCAAAAAGGTGACAAAAGAATTTTTTTTAGAAATGAGGATGTAATGGTGGATGGATCAGATTTGTGACAGGCCTTTTCATGAAAGGTCACAAAAATACACATCAGAGCCAGTTTTAACCTCGCTTGCCCTCCACCATTGACG
>NW_017829513.1:0-353 GCF_001891065.2 Hippocampus comes
CATTTCTGTTTGACAAGACGCTGGTCAACACATTTTTTGCACATTTTTTGTTGGTCTGTGAACTTTCCGAGATGAATATTTTGCGCTGATTCCGAAGCGGCCCTCGTCTTTTTTCTCCAGGACACCGAGTTTTTCATATTGATAAGAATCAGAGCGTCGTAGCATTAATAGATGTAAAATAGTCATATGCGAACTCATATTTATGAATTTGGTGTAGCAACAGAAACGTCTTAGCTATAAGATCCAACGCACGGTCAAATTCTGTGTCCCTCAAGCTTTGATAAGGCAAAGTTAAATACGGAAAAAAAAAAAAGATCTCAAAATCTCGATGTGCCAAGAAGAAGAAAAAAAAA
>NW_017829514.1:0-353 GCF_001891065.2 Hippocampus comes
CAGATAATACGGATGATGAGAAATAAACGTAGGTATTAGCAAGCAATACTTGATCTAATATCAACGAATTGGAAAAACGACCTGAAGTTCTGTTTGGAGCTTCAGGTTTTTTAATTTACCCTTTGGGAGGTGTAGACTAAATAAGGTTATGCAAAGATTAAACATAGAAATAAAAGCCCGTTGTGAAAACCGAGAATTGATTAAGATTCTCCTAGAGGAAAGAAAAGCGAAATTCATTGGGTTTGATCACCAAGTTGACACTTATTTTAAGGCAAATCATGGTCGCTTGAAACTCCGTGAAGGCAACATTGAAAATGCCTTAATCCACTATCAGAGAAATAATCAGGTGGGCC
>NW_017829515.1:0-353 GCF_001891065.2 Hippocampus comes
CGCCTTCCAGATTCCATTAATGGCCTTAAAAGCGTGGTATCTAGATAGTTGAAAGTCCTCATTGTCCAAAGCCAATTGCGTTTGGTCCTTGATGAAGATAACATTACTGCTAGCTATTTCACACGCATTGTACAAAGAGAAGGAAAACAGGAAGAAAATTCCCGTTATAACCATTGCTAGGCATACGGTATGTAGGTTTCGTTTTAGTTTCATTACGCAAGATTTGGGATAATGCGTAGTATATTTCGTAAAATTACTCCAAATAGGGGTAATTCGCCAAAATTATCGTCTAATGCCCCATTTTACCATTTGAATGGTTGATAACCTCAAAATGGTTATATTTCATATATGGA
>NW_017829516.1:0-353 GCF_001891065.2 Hippocampus comes
TATTAACACCGGTGAACCGTTGACCTCTAAGCAGTTTCAGCTGGTTTACTGGCTCCGCAACTCTACAGATCCGGCAACCAAGCTAGGATGATTCCTAGCCATATGAGGTCTCCCCAAAAGGGGTTCGATAAACTTTTTCTCGAACCTTTGTAAAGCCCTCGGTACCGGAGTATTCTGCAGAGATCATCTCGGATCTCCTCTACAAGAGGGGCCTCGTTGGTTAACATGGAAGGAGTTTGCCCCAGGTTCACTAGGGGCTGTTTGCCTGACTCATTGGAGTTTTCAGAATACGGAATCCTTTCTGAAAGACGGCATGGCCCTAATTCCCTAGGGCCGTGTGCAACATGTTAACC
>NW_017829517.1:0-353 GCF_001891065.2 Hippocampus comes
AAAAATCAGTCACTGCTCTTTAGCACCCTCATCCACTGCTCCTTGTCTGACCTGTGGCCAAAAGCAAACTGTTAAACATGGACAGCTCCAAACAAGGCAAGCACAGTAATCCTTGCACTATTTGCAAATTCCAACACCAGCAGCCCACCCCTTGCAACTTACCTGTCCTCAGCTGTGTGTTTTAGGGCTGATATGAAATGCTTAGAATGGTTAATTTTTCCGCTGTTCCAATTTCAGTGTTATGCTTAGCAGCTGAACCAGTATTATTTTGCACTCAAGTTTATTTTGAACAAAAACTACAAAATCTGAGTTGTCACTTTTGGTCATTTATTACAATTGAATCCTAAAATCAG
>NW_017829518.1:0-353 GCF_001891065.2 Hippocampus comes
ACACATATATATACACATATATATATATATATATAAACTAGACACATATCACACCAATATCTACAGTGTTTGTGGTTATAGATATGAATACAGTGCTATTTTACTTACTGAAAAACACGTAACCCCCCCAAAAATGGTGTTTTTTTTCCAGCTTCCCAGTTGGAACTAATTAAAATGGCGAAAGTCCTGTTCAGTCACTGGTAGGAGTGTGAGTGCAGCTTTGTCTCCACTAGAGGGCAGAGCTCGATCATGTTCAATTGGAAAGGAAGATCGGCTGCCATATTTCAGAATCATTGGCATTCTGTGGTTATAATTTGGAAGTCAGAAAAAACACATTTTCATCTGATTGTTGC
>NW_017829519.1:0-353 GCF_001891065.2 Hippocampus comes
AAGTTGGCCAGCCCCGCCCAGATGAACATGCGCGTGTCGCCCGTCTGCGTGGCCCAAGCCGGCGACAACTTCCCCGGAGGCATGAAGTGCGTCACCACCGGCTGGGGGCTGACCCGCCACAACGGTCAGGACACGGCGCCCCGGGCGCGCTCGCCGGCCGCTCCGGCCGCTCCGGCCCGACCCTCACCCCGAGCCTACGCTTGCCTTTCAGCTCCCGACACGCCGGCCCTCCTGCAGCAGGCCTCCCTGCCGCTGATGACCAACGAGCAGTGCCGCCGATTCTGGGGCAACAAGATCAGCAACCTGATGATCTGCGCCGGAGCCTCCGGAGCCTCATCATGCATGGTGGGCTG
>NW_017829520.1:0-353 GCF_001891065.2 Hippocampus comes
GCACCCACAGGCCTTTCACGATGACCGACCACCAAATTAAACATCTTTGGGTAGCCACGACAAAAATAAAGGCGCTTTTGAAACTACTTTTCCGATGCAATTGTTGCATTCGCGTCCGGTGCTGTCTGTCACACGCCCGTCGGGGCGATGTGCCTTATCCATTCACAGGCCTCCCGGCACGCCCGGCCGGCCGGCACGGGCGTGAAAATGTTGTTCATTTAATCAGCTACGCTTGAGCATTGAAGCGGGAGGGATCAAGAGAGCTTTGCCCGTAATGGATTGGCTCCACTTTGGGGGGCTCTGTGTACCTCGCACACCGCCCGCGAACAATATAACTGGAACCACATGATGCC
>NW_017829521.1:0-353 GCF_001891065.2 Hippocampus comes
TTGGTCATGTAAACAAATGGCCAATATGACGCAGTTAAGTGGCCCCTTACTTTGTGATCATACAGTTTGTTGCTTGCACGTAACTTCCCGTGTACCGGATGTCACACTTGGCCACGTTGTTGGAGAAATCTGACTCCTCGACAAGTTTATAGGGGTTCACTGTCACCTGAGAAAAATGTGGCAAAATTGCACTGAGCATACTAAATTTTACGTCTCGTTGCATTTGCATTACCTGGAGTGTGTAGTTTCCCGGTGGAACGTCAGTGATGTCGATCCATTGGCAGTCGATGTTGGCGTGGTAGGTGTCATAGCAACCGGGACTAAGCCCCTGACAGAAGTTAAAAAAAAAAAAA
>NW_017829522.1:0-354 GCF_001891065.2 Hippocampus comes
GCCGTTAAAGAGCGACTTGACGCATCCGGTCCAGCCGGCTCCACTTGAGCCGTCCGTTATCGGCGAGCGCGCGCGTGCCTCGGTGGGAACCTCGCCGCCTCGTCACCGACTTGACTGTTATTCAACAGCACCGAAAACAGGAAGCGGCGGCGAGGAACGGGGAATAGGCTACCTCAAGAGTGCGGCTGAGTGCCCTGACGAGGCAAAAACATTTCAAATGTGATTGAGATGGATGCTGCGCGCTCGGCTTTTAGCCGGCCGGAGCCAGGAATTTGGAAAGTGAAATGCAATATGCAATCAATCCGCCGCTCTTTAGAGGCATCGATTTCTCCAAGATCACTTGAAAGGCTTTGA
>NW_017829523.1:0-354 GCF_001891065.2 Hippocampus comes
TTGGACATACACAGGAAATGTTTTAAAAATAAGTTAGCTTATTATGAAATTAATACACTAGACAGGTCAATGAAAAATAATACTTTTTATCATTTTTGGCCTCAAGAGTCCTATTTTTACAAAAAATAACTGTTAATGTACAAGTTCTTTGTGCGACCGCTGCTGTTTTTGTTTGATGCTGAAACAGCACATCATTTTTCCTTTTTTTTGATTCGATTACTGTCAAGCATGGGCTTATCAGCTTTGTTCAGAAAACAGTTTTTGATTGAGGACCCTCGTTTGGAACGTGAGGTATTTGGTCTACGGTTTAAGAACCCTGTTGGTTTGGCAGCCGGATTTGATAAAGATGCCAAG
>NW_017829524.1:0-354 GCF_001891065.2 Hippocampus comes
CGTCCAAACCTGGAAATATATTCCAAGAAAGCGAATGTGAGTCGGGGATGTCATTACCCTCAGCACAGTCGTATCTTAGAAAGGCGCATTTCGGAACCGAAACATGGCGCCGTTTGATTTTACGGGAATCGGTGCTCGGTAGTAAAAACCCAAATCGGTCCGTATCCCAAAAAGTACCATCTTCGGTCATCATCCTAATTACTAGCATTACAAAAATTACTGCCAAGAAGCATCGTGACAACAAACAAACACAAATGTTTTTATGTTTTGTGCAATGTTTTGTAAAAGTACATTCTTATACTATTCGTAGGGGATCGGGACCACACGTTGCTGGAAATAGCAAAAAAAAAAAAA
>NW_017829525.1:0-354 GCF_001891065.2 Hippocampus comes
AAAGGATTATCGCAGTCAGCGGAGGGCCCAAAATACCGTTTTCTTCAAAGAAAATTTATTGCGAGAAGACTATCAATATTATCTTGAAGAAGATGTTCTGACACATAACTTCAATAATTTAGGATGGTGGAATTATCAAATGGGAGAACTCAACAAATTTGTCAAAAGCAAGAATAGGTTTGAGAAACAGATGGGACAGCGACTTGTAGGCTATGCCAATGCACTGGTTGAAGATGATATAAATAGTGTTGAAGCTGAGGCGACTATTGATGAAGATGCACTCACATTTTTATGGATGCTCAAAACCATTACTGAGCCAAAAAATACTGAATATTATTTGAAAGTAATTTCAGT
>NW_017829526.1:0-354 GCF_001891065.2 Hippocampus comes
GGACATCTCCAAAAATCCCTCCTTTTCAAGAACTCAATACAACTCATTTGTTACGCTGTCATTGATTGCAATGACATTTACCAGCCAGTTCACGTATCAAAGTGAGTTAATAGACTTGCTCGATGGGTTAATAATAATCATTTTTACAAGGTAGTGTTGCTTTGTGTAGCAATATGAAATTGACCATATTCGGACATAAAATATTTCTATCCAACACGGATAAAATTTAGCTGTTTGTGGGGCAATTGAATTCAATTTTATTTTAGATACTTATTTCCTCATTTAGAATTAAACATAGAAGAAAAGATATTGTTTCTTCTTTGATGATGACGTGTGTGTGTGTGTGTGTGTGTG
>NW_017829528.1:0-354 GCF_001891065.2 Hippocampus comes
ACTGTAAAAATATTTAGCAAAGTTGTCAGTATGACCTGACAGTAGTGCATGATTGATATGAACTGGTAAAATCAGTCGTGTCTGGGGCCCATCTTGTGTCTCTAATTTGATTTGCTAGAAACCACTGCGCCTGAAGAGAAAAACAAGGCTGACGTTGTGTCAAATGTTTTTCGTGCGCTTTAAAGATGGAGGGGCTGGACAGGAGGGACTCCACTTACCTCACAGAAAAGTTAACCCTTTCATGCACCAATAATGAAAACCTGTACCCTGATAACATTATCAGATGTCCACTGTAGTAATCACTGAAAGGGTTAATAGCAGAGAGAAAAATGGGCAAAATCTGGCTTTTTTTTT
>NW_017829529.1:0-354 GCF_001891065.2 Hippocampus comes
TTTTTTTTTTCTGCTTCTGTGATGCTATCAGCTCTGCCTGACGACTCATCCCTGAAACAAATTGCGACAGCTAGCGATGCTGAGTTCCCCAGGCTTTATAAATGCACCTCTTGTCTTCAGTGTGCTTATTCTTACTCTTCTTATCAGCATCGGAGGGCTGATCTTGGACAAAACGGTGTCTGACCCCAATCTGGCAGGAATTGTGGTCTACACGCCCGTGATCAACGGTGAGTCACAACTAACGGCGCCATTGGGCAATTCGAACCAAAAACGTATTCCAATTTTTTTCAAAGGCGACAGTGCGCCTGACACTCTGATGCGCCTTCGACATGGATCAATATTCTGATTTCTTGG
>NW_017829530.1:0-354 GCF_001891065.2 Hippocampus comes
AAGAGCCAAGCTCACATCAGATGAGCTGCATCCCATACTTATACCAGCCAAACATCACGTCACTCTACTACTCATCCGACACTTCCACGAGAAAATTTGCCACCAAGGCAGACAATTTACAGAAGGAGCTGTAAGAGCAGCTGGTTTCTGGATCATTGGGGGAAAGAGGTCTATCAGCAGCATCATCTTCAAATGCGTTATTTGTCGCAAGCTACGAGGCAAACAGGAAGAACAGATCATGGCCGACTTGCCCACAGACCGGTTACAAACAGATCCTCCCTTTACATACGTAGGATTAGATGTGTTTGGTCCCTGGTTCGTCAAGTCCCGAAGAACTCGAGGCGGTCAAGCCAA
>NW_017829531.1:0-354 GCF_001891065.2 Hippocampus comes
AAAAAAAAAAAAAAACTAAACTGGTTACATGTAGCGAATCGCACAATTCACATGAAAATCATTTTTCAAAATCATTTAGAACAAGGTTCCCATGTACCTGCAAAATAATTGTTCGCTTGTCAGTAAAACTAACCAGTATTCTACTCGTTCAACAGACTTTGTCCAATGTAAATTCAAAACCTTAATGGGTAAAAAACTGTGTATTTGTCCAGTACAATGCTGCAATTGAACAAAGTGTCAATGGAATTAAAAGCAAGTGGTTCCTTAACTACTTTTAAAATAGTCCTCAAACTTTGGCTCCAAAACAAAACTTAAAAGGATCCCAAATGTAATGACATGTTTGCTCTACATCAG
>NW_017829532.1:0-354 GCF_001891065.2 Hippocampus comes
TTTTTTTTCTAGGCTTTACACAATCTGCTTTTCCTAAAGCTATTTAGTTGCAAATGGAAGTCAAATTTCCACTAATCACATTCTTTATGTGTCTGCAAATGTATACACTGTTTCAATTTTGTTCTGGCTTCCAAGCAAACTCGACTTGACACTTACTACCAAGCGCTACCAAGGCTGAACACCTGTTTCGTGGTGGCGGTGAAAATATCGTCTAGTTCTGAGCATGCCACTCCGTTCCATGAACAAAGTGTTACCTCTGCTCGCCTGACAAAGACCTCGATTGAACGGCATAGAGTACAATGCCAATAATTTAACCTAAAGTGACGGAAAGAAGTATCGTAGTGAAAAATGTTC
>NW_017829533.1:0-354 GCF_001891065.2 Hippocampus comes
CCTGGAGGTGGAGGAGGAGGCCAGGTTGTCTGCGGTGAGGGAGGAAGAGCAGACGAAGAGTCAGACCATGAAGGAGAGGATCGAGGCTCTTGACAGAGACATGGCCGCTCTCTCCGCCACCATCACAAGCACGGAGGAAAAACTGACGTCTGACCCCGTTTCCTTCATGAAGAACTTCAACACGCTGAGGACCAGAATCCAGAAGCTACCCGACGCGCCCAAGAAGTTCCCAGGAGCTCTGCTGGATGAAGTCCAACACGTGGGCAACCTCAAGTTCAACGTGTGGGAAGGAATGAAGCAGATAGTCTCCTACAGCCCCGTCATTCTGAACCCAAACTCGGCCCGGTCGACGCT
>NW_017829534.1:0-354 GCF_001891065.2 Hippocampus comes
ACTATGTCGAAACATTGTTATGGCTTTCAAGAAAAACAAACAAACTTCAATTTTGCGTCAGACGCCAAATTTCAGCCATTGACCGGTTTGTATTGTTTTTCAACGTTTAAGTGCAACCCTGTTTTTAATTTTTCAACTAAACCACTGTTTTGCACCTGTTTGTTGTATTTTAAAGTTTATCAAAACCAAAAATTGCTCTTCGGTTCGCACATAAACTTCATAATGGTTATTGGGCCACCTAGGCAGTCCATTCACCATAAAACTTTTTGATTAGTAGTGTAACCAATTAAAAAGTGATACAACATCATAAAGAACGTCAACTTTACTCGAACAACAGTTTGTATATCGAGATAT
>NW_017829535.1:0-354 GCF_001891065.2 Hippocampus comes
GGTCCTCGGTTTCTGTCGTGCCGGTGACTTTTTCACAGGGTTTGTCAACGGGTGGAGCCGGGCTACTTCCGGGTGGCAAAATGAGAGTGACTACCTCTGAGCCGAGCCGAAAAGATGTCACAGGGTCGATGTCTCGTTTGTGGTGACAGGATGATGAGGCGTGAGCGGTGTCGCCGCGCCTCGGCCCGACAGCAACTTTGATTAGCCCTCAGCACGTCGCCGTTATGAAACCGCAGAGGATTTGCTCGAGCTGATCCCCTCACTGAAGCCGACGCCGCTGAGCCGACGGGCGAACCTCCCACTAAATATAGCCGGGTGGAATCCCCGCAGGGCCAGCGTCTGTGGTCGCACGCG
>NW_017829536.1:0-354 GCF_001891065.2 Hippocampus comes
ATACCGGCCCGCGATGCACGAACCCATTTTGTCCGCTCAAGATGTATTGTTTTTCTGGTTTTTTTCTTTTGCGAAAGCATGCCTAACTTAACTAAAATGTTCTGAACACCGGTGATTCCCATCTCAATGGATTGTTCATCAAACCGCATACTTTCACCAGCTTCATAGACTATGGTCGGTTTGTTCATTTTATACATGATCTTTCTAAAAGATCCCCCTATTAATCTTGAAGCAAAGTAAATGGGTGCCCTGAAGGATTCTGCAAGGTTTTTACTTTTTTCATCATCAATCGAATACCGAACTTGAGGATGGTTTTTGCGTTGCCCACCACCTGTGTGAAGGTCAATGGCCAAA
>NW_017829537.1:0-354 GCF_001891065.2 Hippocampus comes
TTTTTTATAGGAAGGAGCAGAGAAAAGTCTTGGCCAACTCTGGTTTGACCATTAAACTGGGGTGGAGGAAGAGAAATGGGTGTCATTGAAAGAGTTCATCTCTAAATTTTTACAAGTAATGGATATGAGAGAAACGTTAGCAATTAGCATGAGGATTTAAATGTATTACATTTATTTTGAATTCGATATGGGAATCAGGATTTGCTACCAGCAGTCAGCCATTGACAAATAACAATAATAAAATGCGATAGGGCCCAATCCTGCATGACAATCTAATCTTCAGGATTAAATCTTCAATCACCCTGTATTACTTTACATTTTTGGCTAAATAACCACAACTGTTTTCCATTGAAA
>NW_017829538.1:0-354 GCF_001891065.2 Hippocampus comes
ATTTTTGAACTCTTGTGTTTTAGTGCTCCAAGTCATGCGGCCCTGGCCTGCAGAAGCGAGAACTCCGCTGCGGGGAGAAAGACTTCCAGGGAAGGTCAGAACTTTTTGCAACAATATCCCTTTGATCCACAATATTCCTCTTCAGTCGCGTTCCTTCCCTTTACAGGTTTGTGGAGTTTCCTGTGAGGAGGTGCAGGAACCTCGCCAAACCCTCGGCGGATCTCCAGCAGGCTTGCGACCGAGGTCCGTGCCCCGAGCTGGCCCGGGTCCTGGCGGGCAATACTGGCGCTGTGGTGTCAAGCTGGTATTCTTCTCCATGGCAACAGGTACCCATCATCAATGTGACACACACAC
>NW_017829539.1:0-354 GCF_001891065.2 Hippocampus comes
ATGAAAGGAAGAAAGTAGAAGAACAAAAAGTATGGTCCAAATTATTCCTCAATCGATCAAACAAAAACAAAAGATTGTTCCGGCCATGTCACAGAAGGCCACTTTTTGTGAATGTGACGTGAATGTTCGAACTAACTACTTTCACCAAAGTGTGTTTTAGTCTGGCCGTATAAACCGAGAGCCCACTTCCCTATTGTGTAATTATGAGATGAAACTTAATGACTCCCATGGGGAGAGAGAATTGTTTAAGTACAAGGTACAGCAAATAGACTGTGTAATTGCATGTCTAGTATTATAGGAAATATAGGTCACTTCGGAAGCGAGAGGTATGACCATTTTTATGATTGTAGGAAT
>NW_017829541.1:0-354 GCF_001891065.2 Hippocampus comes
CACTGCTTCACCTGTTTGAGTATCTCGCATGAACATGACTTGGCCCCATATCAACTCGATGACAAAGCCGAATCAATGGCTCTGACAGCACATGTTATGCATCGCTGACACAAAGCAAAAAATGAATGATGTTAACTGGCTCCACATGTTGTTCCAGAAAACAAGTTTCATCCCATAAATGTATCGGGGCTGACGGGATGGCCAAAGAATATAAACTTTTTGCAAAAGGAAGATGACTAAAGTGGAGCCAGAAGACATCATATAGTGAAAGACAGCGACCCGATTGTCGACCAGTGCCTTCTTTTTTTAAAATGTGAAATGACGAATTCAACATTGTTTTCTCAAATGCTGCAA
>NW_017829542.1:0-340 GCF_001891065.2 Hippocampus comes
ACACACACACACACACACACACACACACAATGCTACTGTTGCCCTAAAGGCCTCCATCTCCTTGCCGCTGACATGGAGTCACCAGCTGCTGACTCCAACAGAAATAAACATGGCCCATTTATCGAGCCTCACATTCACAACTTGTATGACAGACACACTGGCAGAGCATGTCATTTCAAAACAACCCTGACATCATTTGACATCTTGGAAAGAAACCAATTCATCCCCCAAACAAAGAACAGGCAAAAACGCTATCATTAGAAAGTGACCCGGATTTGTTCTGTGCTTTTAGGAAAGAAATATCAAATGTTCTTATATTGTCATATAATATAGAATTGTG
>NW_017829543.1:0-354 GCF_001891065.2 Hippocampus comes
CCGCGGATCCGCGGAAAATTGCCATGTATGAATATGAAACATGCATCCAATTTTATCAATTTCTCTGTTCATAAAATGTGTTCACAGTATAGGTTAAAAGCATAGGTTGTATAATGTTTCTAAATCAGAGACACCATTCCCCCTGCCGACGTGAGATAATCCATGACGTCAAAACATTTTGGGCAAAACGGGATTATTGTCAAAACTGACATAAATCCCATTTTGCAATGCAGCTCCCTTGTTTTTCCACAATACTTGGTTATTGATTGGAATTTGATGCTGAATTTTCAAATAGAATTCAATTTGTAAAATGTTTACAGTCGCTTACAGTCAGTAATTTCCGAAAAAATTTCG
>NW_017829544.1:0-354 GCF_001891065.2 Hippocampus comes
CGAATTATAAAGTTTGTTAACCATAAAATAAACTTTTCTTAATTAGATCGCATTGGTGCTATCAAAACCATAAATTCAATGCAATCAAACCTATCAATCAATGAACGCATCGATCAACAATGGCTTTTATGCCGATCCAACTTTCAAAATCTTTAAGGTGCCCAAATGGAGGGCTTTTTTTTACAGTTTTCTATCGGTCAAGGTATGGGGCAATATCCCGAGCGGACTGCAGCGAAAAATTTCAGCAAAGTATGCCGCACTCTATGACAAACCGTTTTCAAGGTGTATTATTACTCCATACCTGTCTTTTAATTATGCCGATAAGAACTATCTCAAAAAATTCAAGCCACCAAA
>NW_017829545.1:0-354 GCF_001891065.2 Hippocampus comes
TATAAGATTGCTTACCTATACAGATTTATAAATTCGAACTGCCTTTTTTTAAATTAGGAGTATTTTAGTTCTTCAAGTAAGCATTTAAATGGGCAATACTAATATCATGTTGATGCTTTGTTCCCTTTTGATAGGAAACTGTATTTTCTTTTCCTTTTATCTGCTCAGGAAAAAAAACTCGAAAAAAAAACAAAGCCAACTTAGTAAGGTCCTTGGCTTTTTGTTACTGGCATTTGCCCTTCGCATAATAAAATCTTTGGTCTATATTGTTTTTCCCGAATATGCACTGGTGTTGACAAAAATGGGCATAATAGGCATGTTCTTTATTGGCCCTTTGTTCTGGATGTATGTACA
>NW_017829546.1:0-354 GCF_001891065.2 Hippocampus comes
AGGCTCATTTTTAAATGCTGGGATGAGATTTTAGTTCGTGAAGCAACTAGTCACAAAGGAGCAACAATTCACGCTCAGTCAAAGCGTTCTTCTAAATTCCAGTGAAGTCACTTCCTAAAAATGTGCTGGTATTTGTATCACCTTGCTCTTGAACGGAATTCTTTTGAATGAGTTGAAAATGCTGCGTGCAAGCAAATGGATGTTTTTGTTTGTTGGGCGCGCCTGTCTGCAGACTGAGCAACAACGACCTCCTGTCCCTGGATCCGCTCGGCCCGTTCCTCAGCGCGGCTTCCTCCCATCTTGTGTCCACGTCCGCGGGTAACCAAACATTTTCTCAATTCTGCCCCCCCCCCC
>NW_017829548.1:0-355 GCF_001891065.2 Hippocampus comes
AAAAAAAAAAAAATCACCTGTTTGCTGTTTTGTCCTGGGGCCAAATCCATTACTTTTGGTATTACCTTGTGGAATTTAGTGCCATGGAACTCTGTTGAAGTGAGTTGAGGAGCTCGATTTGACGCAAAAGCACCGCGGCGACTCGGCTTCTGAATTTAATTAATTACATGACCATATTCATAACTCAAACCACTCGTCTAGCTTTGCCCATTGAAATGTCTTCCCCATCTCGGTCCTTCTGATATGTGCGCAATGGCCACCAGGGGACATTATAATACAGACACAGAGACGCACAAGTGACTCAGTAGCCTCAATAACCGCAACAATGAGAATATTTAGAGTTGTCTGAATGCTT
>NW_017829549.1:0-355 GCF_001891065.2 Hippocampus comes
AAAAAAAAATCCAAAGTTATTTCAAACTATTGCCACAAAATGTCCCTAGTGTCAACCAGATTGCGTTTGCTGTCATGTAATATTTTGTCAATCAAATACATCATTGATTGATCGGCAATTTGTGACATTACAACCAGTCACTGATTTTGCTTAAAATTCCAAATATCTGCCTTGCGATCCAACCAATCAGATCAATGTAAAGTCCAATGAATGCACGACTCTTGACACCTCTCCGGCTGTGTTTGGCTCATTACTATTGATAGATGTGTGCAGAGATTCACAAATTGATTCAAGACTATTATCAACCACTGCTTAAGACATGGCCTGGTAGTCGAGTGGTTAGCATGTCGACTTC
>NW_017829550.1:0-355 GCF_001891065.2 Hippocampus comes
AAAAAAAATGAATCAAAGACAAGCCTCATCCGCTCGCCTACCGATGGCTTTGCGAGCATCTGTTAAGAGATTTATTTACGACCTCGCCATCACTTTCTCCAGGCTGTCTCCTCGCGTGAATGCCCTCGTCCCCCGTCCCCCCCCCCACTTTCTCTCTGACGCTCCGCGTTGAATTAATTCTGCTCCACAAAGGATTTTCATAACCCGGCCTCACACATACTTTGCCACCGAGGGCTCCTGTGTGTATTAAATGGGTTAAGGCCTTTGTTAGTCCTTTAATCGGCCTGCGTGGACAGAGGTGAGGGGGGGGTTGGATTACATGTCCTGTACACGCTTCCTCGTGTTTGCCTCTTGC
>NW_017829551.1:0-355 GCF_001891065.2 Hippocampus comes
AAAAATATGACACCTAATACATAACATTTTAATTTCTACCACGGCCTTTGTGTTTCACTTTTCTGCACAAATGAGACATTTCAATTAAATATTAAACAATGGATGTATTTGTGTTGTCGATGTGCATTTTTTTCCCCAAGTTATGCTAATCAACGAATCGTTTTATTTTCATATACAATTTCAAGTGCAACCACCACCGTCGTGCTTTTAGAATTTGGAGGTTAATTGAAAGCAAGTGACACACAGCGTGGTAAATTGGTGAATTTTCCCCCTCCGATTTTTGGCACACCGCAGAATCCACGCAAACTTCTGGGGTTCGGCAACATACAAGGAGCCTGACCAAAAAAAAAAAAAA
>NW_017829553.1:0-345 GCF_001891065.2 Hippocampus comes
ATATTGACAATTTTACAGTGGAGGCCAGAATTTATGGTTTTATCAATTAATCGAGTCGTCCAGGTCATGAAGTTAAACAGCAGCCCCAGACCATCACACCAACACCACCATGGTTTATACTATTCCAGACAGGGCCAGGTAGCTTCAACTGTAGTAAATGACACACATGCACACACACCACGACTGATGTGTCAAAATCAATCAAATACATTTTATTATCATTATTTTAATGTAGAAATCTTGAGTTATAATTTAACACAATAGGAATATGTTATCAAACAAATATGCTTTCACAGTACAGTGCTTGTCCAAAAAGAGCACACACACACACACACACACACACAC
>NW_017829555.1:0-355 GCF_001891065.2 Hippocampus comes
TTTTTTTTCACCTGCGAAGTTGCTCGCTTTATTTTTGTTTATTTGTTTTAGGCCTCACGTAGCCAATGCTAACAAATGCTAACCCTGTGCCGGCGCACGTTGCCTGCCCGGCCCGTCACAATCCGCCTTGACTAAATTTAGCGTCAGCATCAGAACTATCTCGAGTTCGTCATCTTCTTCATTGGCCCAGTCTGGTCAAACGCAAGGAAGGAATTGAGTCTCCCATCGTTGAAGTCGATCGGGAAAGAAATACTTTCAAATGTAACGAGCCTCGAGGACGTGCACGATAGGGAACAATGACCAGGCAGCTAAGCAATAGAACACGTGTTGACACGGCGACATCCACGGATATCGC
>NW_017829556.1:0-355 GCF_001891065.2 Hippocampus comes
AACAGAAAAGCATAACGACAAAGTTACAAACAGAAATTGCTGGTCACTAGGAGCCAGGAAAAACAATGCCAAAACAATTACACGAAACAAAATAAGAGCAAGATCAAAGACACAAATGAAATCAATAACGTCAACAAATGGGGAACTAGAGAGCAACAACGACGACGATGAGATCGAGAAAACAACACTTGCGCATAAGCAGCTAACAAGGTCAATAATCCGACAGTGACTAGGCAGCCTTTCGGTCCTTAAATATGTGGCAGCAGGTGTGCACGCTGGCAGGAAAGCCTTCCTCTGCCACCTGCTGGAGACACACAAGAAGAGAATCAAAATTCCCACCGTGGCGACTTAAAGG
>NW_017829557.1:0-355 GCF_001891065.2 Hippocampus comes
ACACACACAAACACGCACACACACTGTTGGACCAGAATGAAGAGTTTTATTTTGGCAGCCTTTGTGTATTGAAAATTGCATTCTGTTACATTGCGATGTGGACTTGAATTTGAATAACTGTTCCTTCCCAGTTGGAATGAACTAGAACAGAGAGAAAAATAGTCAACTCCATCAGTATTTCTTCATTCATTCTACATGCCCTAGTATTTTTGTCCTTATAGTTTACATTTTTGCTCTTCCTCTCAACAAATAACAGTCAAAGGGCAGAAAATAATTTGGCCTTTTATTTGCATGGCCTCGGGGCATGTGCTGTGATGCATTATGAGCCTGTTCCAATCCTTCATTTCAGCATCTC
>NW_017829558.1:0-355 GCF_001891065.2 Hippocampus comes
CACAGCACTCACACTTTTTGGAAAAATATTTGTTTCTCTGTTTTGCCATTTGAGTGTCCACACCCCTAAAACAATGATGGTACAACCCTGGGGTCTTAGCTTGTCTAATTCCTATTGTCTACTAATATTTGCACTTACTAAACACACCCTCCTCCAGTGACCCAGTGAACCCTGACCTTTTGTGGGGTACTCGGCCTTTTGTTGGCATGTTACATTACTGACAACAATGCGCGCTTATTGTCCGCACAGCCAAGTGAGTTTATCGTTTAGCCTTGGCTGTGGACACACCATGTCCAACTTTTCTCTCAGTGTCACTCCTAATTAGATCAATAATCTTCAGGGGGGAGGGGGGGGG
>NW_017829559.1:0-355 GCF_001891065.2 Hippocampus comes
ACTTGTGGGAATAACATACAAATTGTAGAAACTCTATAAAAAGTAAAAAACCGTTAAGAGTGTTAAGTACCGACACACTTCTTCTATACTTATGTCTCGCTAGTAGGTGTTTTTGACAGTCAACTTTGATATCTATCCGGAAACCTTCATAAAGTGGTTTAATCGTATGTGGACAAGAATTAGATAAAAAAACTGTGGCTAACAAAGGTAGCTGTTGCACAAAGCCCTAGTTTTTCGACGACCGTTCGGCCACCCTGCCTTTTAAGGGACTTTTTTTGTTTTATGTTGCTTTGTCATATGCCAAGATATTGTGGCCTTAAAAAGGCCGAAATGAAGCACCCAAGGCCCTTTTTCA
>NW_017829560.1:0-355 GCF_001891065.2 Hippocampus comes
TCTCTCTATATAGAAATGTTTACAAGTTGATGCCTGGAAAGGGATGAAACTACCAATCAAAGTGAGGATGCAGTATCGGCACATGTGACTTTTTCATATTTACTATGTTATTAAATGGAGCATGTGCTAGTTAAAGAGAAGCATGCACTGTCGTCCTGCACTCAGGGCTTTGTCCCGCCCCACCGACTTGAACCGGCCTTACTTTTGGCGGCGTTCTTCCACACGGCTTTTTGGAAACGTAGCGAGGCAGTAATCCACACCGTTCACTTCAAAACAGGACTGGAGTGTGTCATCAATTTTTGGTTTGCGTATCTTTTGTCCTCCTACCTCTCAGTGTGTTGCCAAAGCATGCTAG
>NW_017829561.1:0-355 GCF_001891065.2 Hippocampus comes
GGTCGTTGTGCAGTGAGCGTCATTTGAGGTGTACCCTTGGTGGCGGTCTATTTTGAACAGAATGCCTATGGCGTGGGTGTTCTTTTTGGGTAATGTGATGTGATAATGAACGTCTTTACCGCTTGGCATATCCAAAATGAACACACTTCCCGCAAAGATCGGTTACGCCCGCATCTCGACAGCTGATCAGAACCTGGATGCGCAACTTGCGGCCCTTGATGCCGCCGGATGCAGTATGATCCGCAGTGAGCAAGGCACTGGGGCCAGCCTGGAAGTCCGGCCGGAGCTCAGAACGATCCTTGAGTTCATCCATGCAGAAGAGACATTGGTTGTTACCCGAATTGACCGGCTGGCG
>NW_017829562.1:0-355 GCF_001891065.2 Hippocampus comes
ATTTCAATAACAAAAATGACGTAGAGGGAAAGGCGGAATTTCAGTGTGACTGGCTTCTTATTTCCGGATTAGAAAAATAGCCACTAAAATAACTGTCAAGTGATTTACATCGCATTACATTGAAATATTGCTATTATCAGTAATCTGATGTCAAACAAAAGTAGTGCAACTCATCAAGATTTTTACCTGTATTGACATGTTATGCAACACATGATAATTAAATATAAGCAGTTCCGCCTGGGAAATGGTGGGTAGATACTATTTGCACTCGACATGAGGTTAGTTACTTTCCAAGCAGATATTTATGATGTCCCAAAATTTCATTTGCAGCATAATAAAAAATATTAAATTGTGC
>NW_017829563.1:0-355 GCF_001891065.2 Hippocampus comes
CACACACACACACACGTACACGCGGGCTTGTGTTTGGAGCAAAGAGGTCAGCACATGTGCGGCAACCATAGGGCATGTATACTGTACGTCGGTGCATAAATGAGGTGTAGTTTGGAAATAATCCAAATCGTATGTTAGTTTGTGCACTTTTCCTTTCATAGCAGGATACTGGGACAAAGTTCACGTGATGGTTTGTAGCATAATAAATCTGCTGCCTAGCAACAATTTCTGTCAGTAGAATTGAGGCTCTACCAATTCTGAATAATAATGCAAAACTCCTCCCGACAGTCAACAGAGTTGTAAAAATGTTTTCCGATATATGCTTGAATTTAGGCATCAAAGTCGTGCATGAGTC
>NW_017829564.1:0-355 GCF_001891065.2 Hippocampus comes
CCAAAAAATAGTTTACTTCGACACCACCATCAAAAAGAAAGGACTTTCAAAAAAAGACAAGGTCAAGATCAAGGATTTGTCCAATCCGAGATATTGGCCTACTCTATCACGAAAAAAGAGGTGCACCGAGAAGGCAAAACTCCAAGGCCTCATCGACCGACATAGCGAGAATCTAATGGCTATCATACTAGAGTCTTTTCAAAAAAACAGAGAACAATTTTACCGTGATTTACCATCGGTGGCACAAGTACAATCTTACCCTTCAAGTATAGGGGCAATATGTACCCCAGTGGAAGGTAGGCGGTGCCCCGTGACGGGTCATGACATTTCCATGCAGCGCAAGGGGTCCTCCCTC
>NW_017829565.1:0-355 GCF_001891065.2 Hippocampus comes
CTCTCGGCTGGCTCGGAAGCGCTTTGTGATCCCGAAGTCTGGGTCTCTCCGCTACCCCGCGACCTCTTCCATAAGCAGACGAAGATGGATGAACGCTTTGAATGAACACTGTCTTCCCAACCTAGCTGATTAACTGTCCACAGCTTTATCTATTGATTCAGCTGCTCATGGCATGCGTGCGCGTGTACAAGTGTGTGCTTGAGTGTGAGGGAGAGTAATTAGGCCACAAGTCATGGTTATCGCAGAGCCACAGATGGGGAGATGCACAATACAAGCGCTCAGTATCTGCGCTCACTTAGTCTCAGATCATTGTGTCGTGCCGCTGCAGCTGGACAGATGACTCCATTATCTTTCG
>NW_017829566.1:0-354 GCF_001891065.2 Hippocampus comes
TGTGTGTGTGTGTGTGTGTGTGTGTGTAGTGGGGGTGGGGGAAGTTGCAATAAATCAGTCTGAGATGCAGCGGAATGTAAGCCAGTCCTCTGGAACAGCTTGGTCTCGGTAGAGGTGATTTTCTCTTTTCTAGCCTGACATTCTTCATTATCTATTTTGGCTTGCTTTGCGTGCACGCCGGCTGCTGGAAAGGCTGGTTAGAAAGTGAGGAGGGAGGCGGACATGGAGGAAGGTGATGAGAGGGGCGCCCAAATGCTCCCCAGCACCCCTCGGCTGCTGCCCGCTTTCTCTCCTGCAAAGCTCAGCGTGCCTTCGTTTGGAGAGGAAAGCAAGGGAGGCCTCCCCTACCTTTGC
>NW_017829568.1:0-355 GCF_001891065.2 Hippocampus comes
CGAGGCCAAACGCCGCAACCTCAACGACCAGGCCCTGCAGCGCCTCCGCGCCCAGGCCCGCGCGCTGATCGATCGGCCCGACCTGAGTAAGCAGATGGTCCAGCAGGAGCTGGACCCGATCTACGCCCAGCTCGAAGCGGCCCTGGTCCCCACGGTCGACCAGCTCTACGCCGTCAACCCCCAGCTGCTCGAGCTCCGCCGGCAGATCGCCCCGGGCAGCGGCAACGAGATCGACTGGATCAACGAAGTCGCGATCCAGTACGCCCTCGCCGCCAACGACACCGAGCGCGAAGTCATCGCCGGCAACGTGGCGTACCGCGACGCCGACGCGTACGGCATGGCCGGCGAGTCCGAC
>NW_017829569.1:0-355 GCF_001891065.2 Hippocampus comes
AAAAAAAAAAAAAACACGAATGGCTCCAAATTCACAGCATGCTTCTGGTCAAAAGGACCAGCTGCTTTCTAGTACACGCGCGCCACAAATGCGCACGCGCACGCACACTCACGTTGCCAGGAAGAGGTCATATTAATGGCTGACTTTGCAGCTCTCGGGCAGACGTTCAAACACACAAACGCCCATTTGTGCACACACGCACGCACGCACGCACACTCCCAACACGTGCGCACAATCATTTCCATTTCACTTCTCGCTCTTCTCCACCCTTCTGCTCACTGCCACTGTCAGCCGCAACCCCTCTTTTTCCTAATTTGCATAATATACTTTCTCCGTCTTAAGCTCAGTGTGCACA
>NW_017829570.1:0-355 GCF_001891065.2 Hippocampus comes
TAAGTGTAATTGACAAAAATGCTAAAGTCTATGCGCTGGATGCAAAACCGGAACTGTCGGCAGCAGCACGGATAGCGGACAAGGCATTTTCAATACCAAAAGTATCGGAGAGTGGTTATATTTCAAATTTATTGGATACATGTGTCCAAAATGGAATAAAATTGATAATACCAACTATTGATACCGAGTTAGAGGTTTTATCATTGCACAAAGAAAGGTTCAAAGACAATGGGATAGATATCATAGTATCAGACAGTTTATTTGTTAAAACCTGTGCCGATAAAAGGTTGAGCAGTAAGTTCTTTATGGATAGGGGAATTTCTGTACCAGAAATTTATTCCAAAGAAGCTTACAA
>NW_017829571.1:0-355 GCF_001891065.2 Hippocampus comes
CCATAATCAGAAATAACGCTTCGAGCGTGCACTGCTTCACTCCAACAGTTCGGAAACACAGAGTCGTTCAACTGTGCCGTTTGGTTATTAAGAGTGCCGCAAAAAAAGAGTGCCAGAAGTAGGACTGAACAATCATGGAAAATAATCTAATTGTTCCTCAAATTTGCTATTTAATTTGCAATACATTTTCTCAAGGTCCTTTTATAATGCATCTTGACAAATGCTGTTAGACAAATTATGCAGCATAGGATACTAAGATAAAGGCAAATGAAGCATTAGTTAATATTACACACGGTTTATCTTCTACAGTTACAAGTATAAATTGACTAAATACTTTGACATGCAGTTGGCGAGC
>NW_017829573.1:0-353 GCF_001891065.2 Hippocampus comes
AAAAAAAAACCCACCTAACAATAATTGTATAATTTGATCTCTGTTAAAACAAAACACAAAAAAAAAATCTTTAATGTGGCTCTTCAACTCATTTGCGGTATACGTACGCCGAGAAAAGAGAACAGAGATTTGCTCAAAGCACCTTTTTGAGTAACGCGAAACAACATATGTGACGATTAAAAGGAAGGTTCCTCAAGTCGAGAACGACATCAATGCCACAAGTTTCTTCAGTCTCGCCTCGTCTCGACTGCAGTTGTAGGAGTGAGCGTCTTTTGAGGTTACGGCGTTGTGTGTGCGTGAGTGTATGGACATATGTAGCGACATGTGTGTGTGTGTGTGTGTGTGTGTGTGTG
>NW_017829574.1:0-355 GCF_001891065.2 Hippocampus comes
CAGGAAAATGTACCACATAAAGCACGTATGAGGAGGAGGAGCGCGTCCCAGCGAGCCTCCTCGTCCTCGGAGGGGGACGGAGGATGCGTACGGCGCAACAGTGCCAGGTAGGACATGCTATCCCATCGTGGAATTCACCCAACACCCTTTACTCCCACAAACACCCCCACAATCGAAACGGGTGGCCTATCTGGCCTTTCATTCGCTGACACAAAAGCACACCGATTTCACACGCGAAACAGCAATTGCACTTTCTCGCCACTAGGTGGCAATGTTTTCCACAGTTTAGAATGAACGAAGACGCCGGTTTTCTCATTTTTCTCCAGTTGAAAACAAAAACAAATCAACGTTCTCC
>NW_017829575.1:0-355 GCF_001891065.2 Hippocampus comes
CAATGCGCGGCTGTGTAGTCGCTGTAATCTCGGATAGGGACTGCCTGGTAGTAAGGCACAATCTTTCAGGCTTTTCCTTAAGTGTATTTTTCTCATCTGATTTCAAGCAAATCACAGAACTTATACATTGGTTAGCGTGGTAAGCACTTTAAACCGAGGCAGTTTCCATACAATTCATGTTCATACAATTGGACTTCTATGTCAAGTTGAAATTTTTCTTACATGCATACCATCTCGGACTCTTTCCCTGCCAGAGAGGTGACATTCCATGTCCGTGCGGCTAATTTCTTTTGCAGGGGATCGGGTCGCCTTTGGCCACCGCCCAGCTCACAAAGCACCTGACCCCTTTGGCGAC
>NW_017829576.1:0-355 GCF_001891065.2 Hippocampus comes
CAAAAAAAAATATATATATGTTGCAAAGACAACTTGGAAATGCCGGGAGAGCGGACACACATGAGAATACTTACACTGGTCAGCTCGGGCATCATTAAGGTAGAAGAGGATTGGAACCAGAATATCCAGTACGTCGCTACTCTTGAGGACGAAAAAGAGGAATTTCTGGGACGGGAACACAAAAGGAGGTGACTTTTAATTTTGCTCAGCTCACATGAAATGTTCATTTATTAGTTTCAAATCATTCCAGTGTGTCTGAAAAAGGGAATTCATCTTGAAAATAGCTTTCGTTTCCATACGAAGAAATGCGTGGTTCACTTCTCTTCAATCACTGAACTAATATTTACTTGAAGGC
>NW_017829577.1:0-355 GCF_001891065.2 Hippocampus comes
GGGTGGACCTGACGTTTACCGCACGTCGTAATTACGGCGCTAACTATCAGACCACCGCGCCGATGAAAGCGGTCCCCGCCGCACAAACGTCCCACTATCGCCGACATGTTTATGCATGAGCTTTAACAATGCGTGCCCCAACGCGCGCTTCCGCAAAGCTGACTTGTCGCCATTTTTGTCTCGGACAAAGTGAGGAACACGGACTGAGAATCGGGTCAAAAGTGAGCGTTGTAACCTCCCCACCCCCTTCCCTATTAAAATAATGGACAATATTGGCTGTCTCGAACAGGTTTCCCTGAGCAATTAACAGTTTGTGGTCAGATAAGCTGTCCACTGTAGTAACCGCTGGCCCTGA
>NW_017829578.1:0-355 GCF_001891065.2 Hippocampus comes
TTTATAGGTGCCATATGAGACACCGTGGGTTCTCCTGGGTTAAAATGGTGACAAAGCAGGAACGTGATGGATGAATCGTCATCTAGTGGGGGTTCAGTTCATTTAGGTATGCTCTGTATGCGTGCGTGTGTGCGTGGGCCCAAAACACTTCACACATCATTTCAAAGTCATCTTATTCCAGGGTTCACTCAATTTGAGGTGAGTATGTATGTGACCTTCCTAACGTGTCTCCCGCAGGTTCCTCAGAGGACCACGTCAATCTCTCCCGCCCTG
This sequence comes from Hippocampus comes, assembly GCF_001891065.2. Taxonomy (NCBI): domain Eukaryota; kingdom Metazoa; phylum Chordata; class Actinopteri; order Syngnathiformes; family Syngnathidae; genus Hippocampus; species Hippocampus comes. Next base: position 274 of record NW_017829578.1, read on the forward strand.
GTCAGAAAGAACTCTCCAGGAAACGGACCTGGACTCGGACCGCGGGCTGGAGCTCACCTCATACGGGCCAGGTAGACAAAAC
>NW_017829579.1:0-355 GCF_001891065.2 Hippocampus comes
TTTTTTTCCTTCCTAAAAAGACTTTGCAAAACAAGTGTTGTTGCTTCCCGTGGTGTCTGAACACGAATGAGATTTCCATTCATTTCCACGGGCAGAGAGCACAGACGCTTCTTTGTCCACCACACTGGACGACTTGAGAAAGGAGACAAAGTGACAAGTGAGCACGTTTAACACATAAACCGCTTCAAAGAGCCCCGGCATTTGGTTTGGACCACAATCCCCAAATCCATGGTGAACGTCTGGACACGACACAGATTGATTCAAAAGAAGGTCATGTTAGCTGCGGGGGCTTCCACATTTGACGGGCTGTGCGCCGTTTTCTCTGAGAATCTGCCATTTGAGAAAAAAAAAAAAA
>NW_017829580.1:0-355 GCF_001891065.2 Hippocampus comes
TTGTTTTGACTCCCAGGCACCATCGGCCATGTGGCGCACGGAAAGTCCACGGTGGTGAAGGCCATCTCCGGCGTTCACACCGTCCGCTTCAAAAACGAGCTGGAGAGGAACATCACCATCAAGCTCGGCTATGCTAACGCGAAGGTATGTTCGATGCCCTGATGCGACGCCGAACGCTGATGCTAACTTCCACCGTGTTGTCGCATTAGATCTACATGCTGGATGACCCCAGCTGCCCTCGGCCCGAGTGCTACCGCTCATGCGGGAGCAGTACTCCCGATGAGTTCCCCACAGACATCCCCGGCACCAAAGGCGACTTTAAACTTGTCAGGTGAGTCGGACTTGGCTGCAGGAA
>NW_017829581.1:0-355 GCF_001891065.2 Hippocampus comes
GGTGAGCCTAATCCTAACTGACCAAAACCCAAAACTGACCCCAACCTTAACCTGTAACTCATAATGCTAATCCTAACCATGTCAATTGACTTTCGTCTTCCAACCTTTAAAATGCATTCCGTCTGGTTTAATATTGTTGTCATGGCACTGGTCCTGACTGATGTAATTACGAAACACAACATTTTAAACGCACAAGCAAGCTCTACACTTCAGGACCCAGTCCGAGCCCCTTCGAGGCTACTTTGTGTTAATGAGCAACATTCACTTTTTACCGTTCAAATGACCAAGAATTTGCTGCATTACGTGTGTCACACATTGCCATCATCCACCTGACAGCTGCACTCAAACTTTTCAC
>NW_017829582.1:0-355 GCF_001891065.2 Hippocampus comes
AAGACTGCCCCGCATTTTTCTATATTTAACTTGACTTGAGAAATTGCCCATAATCACTGAGTTACTTATTTATCAAATTTGGCTTTAAGTAGGTTTGATATTTGGGTTAAAGTGTTCTTCCGTTTTTGTCCTTGCGGGGGAAGCAGCCTCCATCTCCCGAGGCCGTGATTACCTATTCCCCTTTGAGCGTCGTCATCATCATAATCATACTGTACGTATAACTGCAGGAAGTGAAGGCCCCTGCTTCAAATTATGGGGATGTTTACACAACTTGTCAGTGGAGCATTATTTTTTTTCTGATCAAAGATAAACTGATACTGAGGGGAAAAAAAAAATAGGAGTTGTAGTGAATGTA
>NW_017829583.1:0-355 GCF_001891065.2 Hippocampus comes
GATTTTGGCCTTTCGCAAAAGAAACGCCTTGGTGTCACTGGCACGCCTTATTGGATGGCCCCAGAGCTGTTGCGGGGCGAGACTTGCAACACTAGTGAGCCGGATGTGTACAGTTTTGGAATCATTCTGTACGAAATCTTCTCTCGGAAGGATCCGTACGAAGGTGACCCCATTCGCTCGTGTTTTGGAGGAAGTTGTGGACGAACGCATCAACAAGAGACCTCCCGTTCCCAATAGCTGTCCTCTCGAAATTCAAAAGACCATGGTGGACTGTTGGGAAGCAGACTGCCAAAGTCGGCCCTCGTTCCATGATCTCGATGGCCAGATGAAGGCGCTAGAAGTGGATATTGTTCCC
>NW_017829584.1:0-356 GCF_001891065.2 Hippocampus comes
AAAAAAAAAAAGAATCATCGTCATCTACTGTATGTTGTCAGTTTCTGTGTTTAGCAAGCTTTCTGATGATACCGGCATTTTGAAAATAGGATCAAGAGTCAGAAAATTCTGATTGTTTTGGGGCCATCTTTTGCACCTTTAAACCTTAGATGCTTGAATAATTACGGTAAGCTTGGAAACCTCAAAATTTTGTCCCCGCGTGCATATAACTTAAAAGTTTCACAAGCCCTGGGTTTTATCCGACACCCTGTTGTATCGAATGTCACCGTCAAAGGATCGAATGTTTTTGTTTGACAGATGATTATCATCTTCAAGGGTCGAGTGCACAGCCATAGTCATAACTTCCTGTAAATCCT
>NW_017829585.1:0-356 GCF_001891065.2 Hippocampus comes
AAAAAAAAAAAGGTATAATAATTAAAATAACTTTTTGTAATACTTTGTCCTTTAGTGTTTGTTTAGCTTTACAACAGACAGAAAAATCTGCAAAAAAATGTCAGATTTTTTTGGGGGGGATGCAATGACTTTTCGATGTCACTTTGCATACCTCTGAATAAATTTGTCAGCACTGTAAATGTGCCACCCCCCTCCCCCCCAAAATATATATATCTCCAATAAAAGATGCTTGGGAATGGTTCGGTTCGATTCGATTCAATGCACTCGCATCTTTTTAACTCTTTCAGGGACAGCGGTGATTACAGTGGACAGCTTATCATGCATGTTATCAGGTTACAGGGTGGACGAAAGGGTTA
>NW_017829586.1:0-356 GCF_001891065.2 Hippocampus comes
AAAAAAAATATCGTTTTTCATGTTGTTAACGTTGGCTCCGCCCACCCAGAGATAATTCATCGTCATCACTTTAAACTGTCACGTGCGAACAGTATAATTATTGATTTGTGTCTACAATGTTTTGAAAGGAGTTTAAACTACAGAATAAAATCACTTAAGAGTGCTGGCAATTCGGCCAAGAGTGTCGGGTTACATTTATTTACACGTAAAAACAAACAGATACAGCTATCATAAAAGGGACATTTTTTTTTAAACAGTCGCGAGGCAAATGTACAAATATATAAAAATAAAAGCTGTTAAATCTTTTCAAAGCACACAAAAACAGAGCTTGGTGCTGTAAAAGGGTCAGAAAATAC
>NW_017829587.1:0-356 GCF_001891065.2 Hippocampus comes
TTTTTTTTTCCTCTTTCCCAAGCTCACGTGGACTTGTTTCGAATATGTGAATGTCGACAACACACAAACATACTAGTAGCACTTATATATTTTTCACCCCTTGCAGACAATATACAGGATGATCTGGTTTGGGGGAATTTCACTGAAGTGTATTTAAGCATACGTTTTGGGTTTAAATGCCTTGCCTGATGCCACCTCCATCTGAGTCTAACAGGTTTTGACTCACCTGCCACAAAAAAAATTAAGTTAATTGCTCTGTTATTGTGGCGGACCCACTTTTGGCAAAAATGCAAACTAATAAAAAAATTACCTACGCTGTTGGCATGATAACAAACTGTCATTACGTCATACATTAA
>NW_017829588.1:0-356 GCF_001891065.2 Hippocampus comes
AAAAACAAGTTCCCCCCCCCCCCCGCCCCATACGCAGACATTTATGCTAAATAAATTTGATACAGTAAATTCCTGTGGAAAGTTTCCAACTTTGAGAATTCCCCAAATTCTACAACCCTCGCCTTCAAGGAGCCGAACATTCCCGTTCGTGAATGCGGAGGAGGTCAAAGGAAGAAAACGGCAACCACCACGCAGGAAAGGCCAAAGCCGAGATTCGAACCCCAAACCTCAGAGCTGTGAAGCACACATGCGTAACTCAAGGCAACTTTATATATAGAGCACTTTGACGACAACCACAGCCGAACAAAGTAAAAAAAAGTGAGGAAAAAAAAACAAACTCGAAACCTTTTTTTTTT
>NW_017829589.1:0-356 GCF_001891065.2 Hippocampus comes
AAAAAGAGATTGCCGCTTATGTCAAAGAGCATGCTGATGAATATAAACAAGATAAGGCCCGCGACATTCGGTTTGTGTTCTTTGAGGAAAAGCCTTCTTTGAACGATGAGACCACTGTAAATGATGCAGTTATATCGCTTTTGGAAGATACAGTTGAATACAATGCCTCAACGGACCAAAACGATACTATTGCAGGGTTTAAAAATACAACCGGCATGGCCGCTTTTTTAGATCGAAATTCAGATACCAAGTATGACACCATTTTCAAGCCCAAAAACCAGCTTCCGACAGTTGTGGCCGACTCGTTGGTTGCCCTTTCGATAAACGGGGTATATGGCCCATATCGTGATGGTGAT
>NW_017829590.1:0-356 GCF_001891065.2 Hippocampus comes
TTTGCTGCTTAACTCATATTCCACAAATGCAATATATTTTTGTAAAGAACATTTCTGGGTTGAATTGCCCCTTGAAATATGATAAGAATCCAATTAAAATCAATTATTGCTATTTTTCTGTGCTCAAATGAAATGTTCATGATGCTGAAAAAAACGCTGTGACAGTTCAGACTCGACTCCGGCAGGGGGAAGTATGCAACCTTTTTAGTGTGACACTGTCCACCCACTGCGATGCTTAAACTGAGAGGAAGGATGTTGTTTGACATCCACATACATCAAATATATTCGATTGGTTACCCCGAATTAAATCTGTAAACCGCACGAGTATTGTATGTTTTTGAATTTGTAATTTGATT
>NW_017829592.1:0-356 GCF_001891065.2 Hippocampus comes
AACTATTCACTTTCCAGTATCTTGGCATATCAGTTACACTAGCTCAAGGCCTGATGCTTTGTTCCCTCAGGCTACAGCTTGTACTGCGCTTCGGATGCCCACAAGCTCAGACATTTTGTTTGGCATTCTTGAGTATATTTACACAGATGATTGCCCCACCATTAAAGGTAACTTTACATGCTTGAAAGACAGATTTTGTAAACCTGGTTGTTTTTATTTACATGGGCTATGAATACATTCGAAACTTAAATATGCTCTTGTCCTATTTTTCACTGCAGAGTCTATGAATGTGGCGTTTGTCTGCAACGTGCTTGTTGTAGCTGATCAACTGCTGATCACACGATTGAAGGAAATGT
>NW_017829593.1:0-356 GCF_001891065.2 Hippocampus comes
AACCAGACGTGTGCAAGAAAACAAACGGATCCAAAATGTTCACATAACCATACGATCACACTGATTCGGTCAGTCTTGTTGCTGTGTGAATATAAAATGACCATGGGCAATATTGTTCAAAGCAATCCTATTTTACGCTCACTTTCAAGCACAATCAAAGCTAATTAGCAGTGACTTACGACGAATCCTTGGCACAATCACGGTTGAGGACCTCTTTGATCAGTCAGGAATATGTGATAACGAAAATGGGCTCGTGATTGGCTTAATGGCGATAATATTAGTTGCAGTAAAACGCATATGGCACTTTGAATAGTCATTGTCATTTGCTAAATCTGATAGTGAAGACAGAAAAAAAA
>NW_017829594.1:0-356 GCF_001891065.2 Hippocampus comes
GGACTGGGGAGACGAATCCTCCCAGGTTAGCTTAGCGCTAGCTAGCTGGTATCACAGAACACAAATGGATTTCAAACTTCAAACATAGTGAAACAACACCCTGGTGTCTGCCACGAGCTAGTGTATGAGGAGGGATCGTGGAGGTTAAAGTAAAGTACTGTAAACTAAAAAGGAAAACCTTTCGGTATGTTGGCATGACGGCCACATACAGTATTGGTTTTTACAATTTTATTTTTTTTAGTGAATATGATGCTTGGAAAAGTGCTTTGAACAGCATATGGCGTCGATAAAGCGCAATATAAGTACACTTCATTTTCCATGATCGTCAAATTGGATCTTAATTTGGGGTGGGGGGG
>NW_017829595.1:0-356 GCF_001891065.2 Hippocampus comes
AGCGTTCTACGATGACATCCAAAAAGAAAGACGCGTTCTCTTTAAAGGCGCTCATTGTCAAACACTGCATGTGCAGACAGACTACCGAATGGGGCCTCCCATTTTTACAATCAGCGCACTGTTCCTGCTTTTGTGTGTGTATGTGACCTGAATATGCGCTATACAACGCCAACGAAGAAGTAGTTTTAAGACACTCACTTCAGAATTGACCCGCTCTCTCACCTTGACTTGTGATGGCTCACCGTCTGTTTGAAGGCAAAGATCATGCCGCCTCCTATTGGAAATATAGGATTTCGCCATCGGATCAATTGATTCAGCGTGTGCTGGAATTTGTGAAAAAGCAGGTAGGAGGTCAG
>NW_017829596.1:0-356 GCF_001891065.2 Hippocampus comes
AAGGTACCATCGCATATCACGAAATGCTGCAAAATGAAGGCCAAATTGCAAACAAAGACTGTCACAAGGCACAAGATCTTCATGCAATGCTGTCCGTCATTCTTAACAGTTACCAAAAAGTGCAGGAAAAGGGGTTGATTTGGGATCTAGTATACAATGGAAAAATTTACAAAGGGGTTGAATTGGTGTTTTTTATACCCTTTATTAAATGTGATACGGATGAAGCTGACAAACTTTGCGGTTCATATACTTCAAGAGGGGCTAATATTGCCCAACTTTGCCGCTATTGCGAATGTCCCACAATGCAATCGTGCAACCCTCTGGGGCGATTTGCTCTAAAAACCAAAGGAAAAGTC
>NW_017829598.1:0-356 GCF_001891065.2 Hippocampus comes
ACATGACCGTTGTATGTAATGCCCGAAAAACCGTTCTGAAATGAAAAAACCGACATATAAATATCCTGATTTCGTGACAAACGTGGACTTGAAAAGCGAAAACGGAAAACGATATTGGCTGAATTTAGAAATTGACAAAAACAAATCGGACGGAATAACAGTCATACTCAAAAATCCAAGTAGAGCGGAAAAAACAATTTCAGACAAGACAGCTTTTAATGTTTCAAATTACATTTACAGAAACCGAGAAAAATATTCGGAACTTAAAAATGTTGGGAATATTACAATTCTGAACTTAATGCCGAATTATTTGACCGACTCAAGCGGACTAAAAGAATTTAAGGAAACAATAATTG
>NW_017829599.1:0-356 GCF_001891065.2 Hippocampus comes
ACCACGCCGAGTCCACTCTCGAAGGGCTGTAACTGTCCAGTCTAGTCCTCAAAGCCCTCGCCGGGTTACTGCGGGACACTTGTGGCCACCCAAAAATAATGTGTGGCCACAAAGTTAGTATCGCGTGCACACAAAAGACTCATCGGTGGCCACAAAGTAGGATAATGGCCAGACAAAATGTTCAATTGTGGCTACAAAATACTGACTTGTGAGCAAAAAAAATACGACACCGTGACCACAAAAATGTCTGTTCGGCCAGTGGGCATCACAGCTAGTCCCACAAAAAAACCAAGACCGGGTCAATACGTCAGCGCCATTGTTGATGGAGGGAATATTTTGCTTCACACACCCCCCCC
>NW_017829600.1:0-356 GCF_001891065.2 Hippocampus comes
GTGGTGAATAAAGATCATTCAACTTGAGAAGCAAAAATAATTTCTTCCGCTTCATACTTTGTGTCAAGTTCCACTTGAAGATCACGTTATTGATCCTCAAGTCAGTGTCATCGACGACGGTTTCCTCTTGACGTGGTTCTGAATGTGGCGATGGGATTCGGCTCCTCTTCAATGCAGCGAGTAACTATGTATTTGTTTGTTGTCGAGTTCATTTGACACACCGCTGCATAACAGCTTTCCATTGCTAGTCTCGACTGGATCCCCCCCCCGCGACCCACCGATACAATACAATACAGTCGAGACGAGCAACCTTTCACGAAAAGCTGTTATGCAGCGGTGTATCAAATGAACTCGAC
>NW_017829601.1:0-356 GCF_001891065.2 Hippocampus comes
ATATATATATATATATATATATATATATTTAATTAGCTGCCCTACTAAATAAATAGTAAAATAATTTGATCACATTCATATGAAATCACATGAACTGACACAATATTTTTCACTCAACGCTTAATGGAGACATATTTTATCATTCAAATATCTCATGGATCAAGAATGACGGAACTCCATTTTGAGCCTGGCTGAAAATCAGCTTTGCTTGAGAGGAATCACAATTGGTGGATGATTCTCTCTGTGACTCTACAACTTTGTAGCCACTAAAACAACTGGCAACAAATACAGCAACTTTTTCTTGCGCTCAAGAGACTTTTGAAGACTCTGAGAATCATACCGGGCAAACGTCAGAG
>NW_017829605.1:0-356 GCF_001891065.2 Hippocampus comes
CACAGAGCATCGGGGAATTCTTTTTTATTAAATCTAGATAACCATCATTATTGATATAAAAAAAAGAGGCACCGACCGTTCTTATTGCACTTTGTGGTAAAGCAGTATTGGTAATCTCACTAAATTTTCCGGTTCCGTCATTTAACAACAGTCTGTTTTGCGGATTACCAATATCACTAAAATCAACATTTGCAAAAAATAAATCTAGATCTTCATCATTATCAATATCTGCAACTTCTACTTCACGGGTCTGATCATTTACATCTAGTAGCCTAGAACTAGTTTCATTAGTGAAAACACCAGAGCCGTTATTGATTAGAATTCTATTACTGGTTTCGTTAGCTTCAATAATATCA
>NW_017829606.1:0-356 GCF_001891065.2 Hippocampus comes
CATCATCATCGGCAGCGATTGAAAGAACTAACACATCCATTTTGACAAAGTGAGAAGTCAGTGTAGATACCTGTTTGACTTGTTGCTGCAGCTTTATCCCCTCAGCTGCAGCCACGTCAGAGGTAACCTCAGACAACAAGACTTTCCTTGGCCATCGCTACACCTCGTCGCATCCGGAAAACTGCTTCTACCCGCTACCTTCCTCAAGTCAGCCCCTGCACAACCACGGCCAGGAGAAGACGAGAGATCTACATCAGTGCCTAACCACCGGTGGATCATCCCCCGCAAATGTTTGTAGCTGGATGGAGGTCTGGACCAGTCTGGGAGAGGCAGGCGACAGAGGTGGCAAAAGTACT
>NW_017829608.1:0-356 GCF_001891065.2 Hippocampus comes
CATGATATGGCAATTGCACAATAATCGGTACATTGGAATAAAGTCAGCTCTATCCATGGAAGTGATATTGGCATATTATATTATCCCATACGTCGCAATGTCAACATTTATCACATCAAATATTGAAAGGTTATTGATTGCTACACTGTATATCAATGCGAAATCATATGTCACATTTCTCACAATTAAATACAATTCTGTTCAAATTACTGTACTCCCATTTATGCAGGTCAGCTAACCTGATATGCTTTTGGCATAAGTCAACAGGGGTCTTTCAATTGTTTTCGATGTCTCAAAAAACATTTTGAAAAACTGGGAAAAAATATAGAATTTATTTTACAATTTTAGAAAAAAAA
>NW_017829609.1:0-356 GCF_001891065.2 Hippocampus comes
CCAAAACCTTCATTAGAGTAACTGAAACTATCGTTGAATAAGCCATTATTCTTGACTTCCTGACCCCCGCAGATGTCCGAGTGGCAAAGGTAAAACGCGGGGATGACCGAAAAGTTTGAGGAGAGTGAAAGGGGACTGACCGTCGAGGAGCATGCGGGCGGCGACGGCAACCGGGTAGCCCACGCTCTTGGCCATGGCGGAGAATCGGCCGTCCTCGCCGTACACCACCAAACTGACGCGTTTGTTCTCCAGCTCGCCCGTCGGGTGGCGCAGGCCAAAGTCGCTGCGCAGCACGATCATGTCGCGCTCGCCGCTGCCTGAGCACACGCGGAGGTCGTCAACACTTACGCACACAC
>NW_017829610.1:0-356 GCF_001891065.2 Hippocampus comes
GTTGAATTACTTTACTTGTACATAAAAGTATTTCAAATCGGATTTCCTAAAATTCCTTCAGAGTTGACCTTGAATTCTTTCAAAATTAAATTGAATTTGTTATTAAAATTGGGGAGTTCTACACAACATGCCAATTTTTCATAACTGTTTGAAAACATTTTTTTCCCCTTCTGGCAAGCATTCTAAGTAGCAAATGAAGGTCTGATTTTGGTGAGAACTTGACCCTAACTGATTAATTCAATTCCACACACACCGGGACCCACTACGATGTCTCGAGTCACGGAAAGGATTATTCGAAACTTTGGGGGTTCCACTGTAAAACCTCATAAACAGGTAAATTAAATTAAGAAAAAAAA
>NW_017829611.1:0-356 GCF_001891065.2 Hippocampus comes
CCCAAGAAGAGGCCCTTGGCAAATATATGGAGGCTATGGCCCAAGGCAATTCAGCTGAATTGGATGCCGATATTGCCAGCTATGCCTTTGCCGGCAATGTTAGGAACATTTCGATTTGGGCATTTAAATCTTCAGAATTTATAGGTGAAGAGGTTCTGGCCTATGCTCCCATACCTGGTGAGTTTATCGCCTGTGGTGATGCGAACGAATTGACGCAAGGCAAGGCCTGGTCACTATAAGGTTAATGATTGCATAAAAAACGAAAAAAAGGTTATGGTTTTGAAATCTTTTTTTTCGTTTTACGACATAATAATTGAGAAGACTCTTGAAAATGGATAAATACCTAATCTTTTTAG
>NW_017829612.1:0-356 GCF_001891065.2 Hippocampus comes
CCTGCGTTTCGGAACTTTCTCTGAAGAAGTGCTCTTGCAAATGGCCCATAAAAATCACCTTAAACAAGTGGTGTTGACAGACGTTAACAACACCTCGGCCTGCTTAAATTTTGTAAGGGAGGCTCCAAAATACAACATAGAGCCAATTTTGGGAATCGATTTTCGCAATGGGGTCGATGCCTGTTTTGTTGGTATTGCCAAAAACAACGTAGGATATCAAGAATTGAATGAATTACTTTCATACTACCTTCACCATAAAGAGAAAATTCCTCATCAAGCCCCGCAGCTAAAAAATGCGTTTGTGGTATATCCTTTTGAAAAGTTGCGCTTGACTGAAAAACATGATTTTTCGGATA
>NW_017829615.1:0-356 GCF_001891065.2 Hippocampus comes
CTGACGTCGCCATGTCGGTGTTGGCGGCGGTGACGGCTAATATGATGCAGTTAGGGTTGGAGATGTGCTTCAGGATGAGATCTCGTATTTGGATCTCGATGTCTTTGGGCTGATCTCCCACGGGCACCTCAGGGGAAAATGGCAGTTTTTCACGTTAAGGTGCACGTCCGCTAGGTTGAGGCGTGCCGTGTTACCTTGGTGATGCCGGGCAGGTCCACCAGGGTGAGGTTGACAACGTGGGGGGAATATATCTTCAGGTGAATCGGCTCATCGCTGATGCCCTGCGCAGGAGGGAAATGTACACCTTGCCAATTCAGTGGGTACACAACATTCCTTTGCGAGAATATATTCCACAT
>NW_017829616.1:0-356 GCF_001891065.2 Hippocampus comes
TGTACACTTTCTCTTTTATCATACCTCAGAAAAAGAAGTCAGGGGGAGAAAGGTCCAGTGAAAGAAGGGACCACTCCGATCGCCTCTGTATTCAGACTTTGAGGACACCCTGTGCTGTTGCACCCAAACTGTACATATTGCATACTAGCAAAGTTTTGTTTTGTCTTACAAGACAAGAGTAATAAAATAGGCTTCAGGTACGAGCTCCAGATACAACCCGTTTGTCGAGACTCACATTACTGCTTCAGTGTCTCTTCTATTTTCGAAAATAAGACCGATCCAAAACAGTTTTGTGCACTGTGATTTAGTGTGCCTTCAAATGGACACAAGTTACACAAAACGGGAACAAAAAAAAA
>NW_017829617.1:0-356 GCF_001891065.2 Hippocampus comes
AAAAAAAAAAAAAAAAAAAAAAAATCCCGTCTCGCTCTCGCTGCATTATGGCAGCCACGCCGGCCATCAAATATGCATCCAATTACATAAGAGCCGGTTGCCTGTTATGCAACCACGCCGCCTGTCCTCATCCACACCCCGAAGACCACCGCCACCAAAACATCCTCAACGTGCAAACGCAACAAAAAAAATGGACACAGAGGGGAAACCGCATGATGAAAACACACTCAGCCTCACACTCCTCATTCTGCGTGTGAGAGCTCATGTCGACATCTGTGAAGGTGTCGACATTTTCGTCTTTTCCCACACTCTAGAATCCCAACACACATACACACACAGACACAAACACACCTCAA
>NW_017829618.1:0-356 GCF_001891065.2 Hippocampus comes
TTGGCGCTGACGTCATCTAATGATCTGATTGGGGCAACATCCCCCTTTTGCAGGGTTCTGCGTGAAAGGCAAACGTGAATCATTTTGGATGTTTTTTTTTTGTTTGTTTGTTTTTTGCTACGACTCTGATGTGCTAATTTTGCAGGGTCTCCGTGTTAAAAGAGGCTCAACATTAAGGCACTTAGTGCTCAGGGAATGCTTTGTTAAATACAAGAAGTGCCGTGTAGCCACAGTAGTTTGGTCACGTAATTCAAGCAAGCCAATCAAGTTGACGGTTTTTCCTTTTGAAAAAAGTCCTCGGCCCCACTTAAAAGGCACCACAATGAAAAGTGAGACAGCTTGTGAACGACCATTTT
>NW_017829619.1:0-356 GCF_001891065.2 Hippocampus comes
TCTGAAAATTGATGGATATTCATGGAAAACTAGACATATAGTGACTTCAATCAAGTGAAAAGCCGTCAAATGGACATGTGTAATTGTACACATTAAATAGGTGTTGGGCTTGCTGTCTTTGAAAATGATGAATGTTTAAAGGCAGATATTTATCACGAGTGAGTCACGAGTCCACAAAGTAGTCATACAATCAGATCATGGCGTCGTTAAAGGGGCCTGTGATGTGTTGAAGTGTGATGCACCGATGAGGAAATGCACCACAACAAGAGATGCCATTCAAACATTTCACACGAGAGCCAGCAGACTCATTAGCCGTAATTAGGGATGTGGTTCGGCTCCTACTGAAACACGCACAC
>NW_017829621.1:0-356 GCF_001891065.2 Hippocampus comes
GTGCTGTCAACCTTGGATGATGCCGATCATTTGTTTTGGGCAGTTGAAATTTACAATCCGAGAATAAATTATATGTGGTGCCTTTCTGTGAAACACATAACAGACTCCAAAACAGTTTCTTTGTTGTTCGTCCACGCGTACCTGTCTCAACCTTTTGTTGGAGGTGGGCTGAGTTGTCTTCCTTAAGTTACTACAAAATGTTTGTAGGCATTTCATCCAATCCTGGAACAAAAAAAAGAAGTAAAGGAAAGAACATTAAAACAACTCAGAAAGCCTTGTCCCAGGAAAGTAAAAGAATAAAATCCTTGAAGGCAAGGACGACTTTGGGTTTATTTGATAGCCTTTTTTTTTTTTTT
>NW_017829622.1:0-356 GCF_001891065.2 Hippocampus comes
TGAATGATCCGAGTCCCGTCAGGAAATTGAAATGAAAGAATGCCTTCATTGTATAACAGGTATTCCTGAATGGAAGCTAATCCGTTTACAGTTCCACCCGCGCGGCGCGTCGGCGCGCGCACGCGGCCGCGGCTTTATTTGACTGAAATGTTTTGTTTGCGTGCGCGTCCTCATTAATAAGCGTGTGCGCGTTATTGTCGGTTGAAAGCCCCGCTGCGGCTCGCGTCTGGCCGGCCCGATTCCGCTTTCAGCCAATCGCGGCTTATGTTTGTCCTTTCATGGCCTTAATTACCAGCCAACAAACGGCTGTTTGTGTGCGCGCTTTTTAAATGCGCCGCGTATGTTCCCCCCCCCCC
>NW_017829623.1:0-357 GCF_001891065.2 Hippocampus comes
AAAAAAAATATCTTTTTAATTATCACGTCCACCATCTGTGGGCTAAATCTGCTCCGATTCGGGCTCATTTGGGACACTTCCCCGCGAAGAGTTCAGTTCATCGAACCTTGGAATCTCCCCCCTCCCATATCGAATGCTTCAAACCAAAATAACCGACTTCCTGGGGGCGCCTCTGTGTGATTTGGGGAGGGTATGTGGGGTCCCCTAAAATGGGAATTTTCCCACCAGGGTGCACATGCTTGCAAAAATTGGTTGGCTTTGGGGCATAATTGAAGACCCTTTTTGTATTGATCCAATCCACACAACTTTGTCATTTGAAAATCCGCTAGCACTAAACACTGGCTCAAAAAAAAAAAA
>NW_017829624.1:0-357 GCF_001891065.2 Hippocampus comes
ATACAGGGAATAAAAGGTAGCAACCATCATCAGGTGGCCATTGAGTTCTTTTCAGAAGAAATCGATTTGGTAGAGTGTCTTTCTTTTGACAATATGATTGATCAATTACTGGTCGGAAATGCTGATAATGGCGTGATGGCGATTGAAAATTCCATTGCAGGGAGCATCATTCCCAATTACAATCTGATTTGTCAAAACGGACTGAATATAATTGGCGAACATTATTTGAGTATTCACCATAACTTTATGGTTTGGCCAGGGCAGACTATTGATGCCATAAAAGAAGTGCGTACCCATCCCATGGCCCTGTTGCAATGCATGAAGTTTTTAAAACAGTATCCCCACATAAAATTGGTC
>NW_017829625.1:0-357 GCF_001891065.2 Hippocampus comes
GAATGAAATGTACTTTACATACTAACTGATAACATTTCTCGAACATTATCCCGATTACAATCAGAATAACACACAACACATTCTCATGCATTTTAATTGTTTTAATTTATTCTGAATAGCGTTTTCTCTTTATTTTGTAGCGTTTCTTTTGTCCAATCAGATGTCAGCCCGTGCACGTTGCCATGCCAATCTAATCTGCGCAGAGCCGCCAGAATCAAAAACAGTGCTGGCCCATGTTAGTTCAACTCTATTAGTAATTGGTCTGTTTCGATAACCAATCAAATTTTAAATTTCCCTCACAGGGCCAGAGTGCTGGTCCCCGATGGCATCGGCATTTTTCAGGTCTTCCGATTGGCT
>NW_017829626.1:0-357 GCF_001891065.2 Hippocampus comes
TCAGGTGTGTTGGAATAGGGAGGGACCTAAAACAGACAGGATGTTGCTCTCGTGGAACTGGAGTTCCCTACCCCTGCCTTAAACCTACATAGTACCTGACCTGTGTGACGGGAAGTAAACCGTGGTCAGCAGTGGCTTGCAGGTAGCAATCATAGCCGTTACAATATTTATTTATGGTGGGGGTGGGTTCCCCTCATTGAAAGCTTGCTTGTCTGATCTGTAATGCAACAATGCAACTGGCAAAGAAAGGAAATCTGGAGTGGCACTTTAAATGGTTAAACGAAAGCTACCGTGCTGGCAAAAATGGCCTTATGTACTACCAAAGTGCCTCCCTAAGGGGTAGAACTAGGATTGGCC
>NW_017829627.1:0-357 GCF_001891065.2 Hippocampus comes
AAATGGATGGATGAAGTAATGATTAATGCAACATTTACAAACAGATGAGTAAATCCTGTATATATTTGTGGATCTAAAAAAACATGTGAAATCGCACATATATTTATGGATCTCAGAAACACATCATGAATATTTTTGTGTCAATAATTTTCAGACAAATCTCTCCCATACGGACGAATTTCTCACAAACGTGTGCTCTCCCAATATCTTGCGCTCTCACCACCTCTTCCGCGCGAGTCGCGTGATGCATTCAATAACACTCGGAAATAGCACTGATCAACAAAAACAACGTGTTCCCACCACCAACAACAACAACAACAACAACACTCATAACCTGATTCGTCACCATAAATTGGT
>NW_017829628.1:0-357 GCF_001891065.2 Hippocampus comes
AAAGACCTGCCTTACCAAAAGGACCTTGATGTCGAGCCCCTTTAGAAAGACCTCCACCGGCGCGTCACCGGCGACCATTCCCGTTATCCCCTGCCACTGCCCGTTGTCCCTTTCCGTGCCGTCGCGGCAGGCCAAACGGTTGGTCTTGATCTCGAAGATGAACTTTTTCCCTTTCCTGTCGACGAACCTCATGTTGTCGTTGGAGCAGAACCAACTATCGGCCAGTACGTACCGAAAGGGCAGTTGGTTGTGCAGGGCCTGGCCCACCATGTCCCTGAACAGCTCGTTCTTGGACACCTCGGCCCTGCGCTTTTCCTTGCCGGTGACGGGGTCGCGGTAAACGATGGGCTTTGCCAC
>NW_017829629.1:0-357 GCF_001891065.2 Hippocampus comes
AATCATGTCATTGTCGTTGACATCGCGTCATAATTTACACCGTTCAAACTTTTACGGTGGCACTTGCCTGCGCTGCTTCCAACTAAAGTACCCATTAGATTTAGGTGTGAAGGAAAAAGTTCGGCTTTTTTCTGACACTTACCTGCGCCGAGATTGGCGGGCAAGAATGAAGCCAGTCCCACAATTTTGAACTTTGTCCCCCAGATGTTGGAAGTGACCTGAGCCAAGTAATTGTGCTGCAGAGTGCAGTGATGGGGGGTAGAAAACACATAATTATGCAAAATCCATACTTGGTTGCTTTCTTACAAATGTGAACCTATCCAGGACGGAACTCCGTCGTAAATAGTGCAGCCAGGT
>NW_017829630.1:0-357 GCF_001891065.2 Hippocampus comes
GATTGAATGGAGCGTGAGGGTATTGCGGGGAGGAGCTAACAGCTATGATGACGCCACCAACCCGAAAATCCTTTGACATCCCAGCATGCTTTGCGACACAAGAACTGTTTTTAAAAGGATTTATACTCGTTTATTAATACTTTTTTTCCACATATTTGACATATTTTTCTTATTCAAAAGTTATTATCTTTGTTTCGATGTTTTGCGTGAGTTTAGAATTTTCTGTTGTTGTTACACCGCTAGTTTAAGTCGTACCACTTACGATGACTTCCCTGTTGCTTCAGATGAATAGGCAGTACACTCTTGTTTCTCTTCAGATCGCATAAATCTTTCGCCTTTTACTAAAGATTTCCGTGG
>NW_017829631.1:0-357 GCF_001891065.2 Hippocampus comes
AATGTCCAATTCCATTCGATTTCATTCTTTAATGGCCAAACAGAATATGTCCCATCCAGAATTGTGAATGGTAATTATGAAATGATTATTTCAAATTTTGATGAAAATGAGTTCTCTTTTGACATGCAAATAATTTATCCGGATGACGAATTCAATTCCACTTCAAATAAAAACATAAATGAGAATAACGATCAAAAGAAAATCCTCACGTTGGAAAATCAAAAATTCAATCAAGAAGATGAATTAGCATTGAGAGAACTTAGAGATTATGTTAATACTGTTGGCCGTGGTGCTGAAACCACTCAGTATTTTAATACCCTAAGAGTTGCAATGAATGAAGCCGCTATGGCCGGGAAG
>NW_017829632.1:0-357 GCF_001891065.2 Hippocampus comes
AAGAAAATATCCAGCTCGTTTCACAATTTAGTACCGCTGACAGAATTGTGAATACTATTGGTGAGCCTCGTGTGTCGGTGGTTTATTTGTGTTGAATAATTCAGCGACTGATTTTTATGGAACGTCGGTTCATGACTGTGTAGATGTCGGTGCGTGGCGTTGGTGAGTTACGATCACAATTGATGCCATCTTGTGGTATCTATAAGTCATTACAAACCAATTGGGGAGGGTGTCCATTATTTGCAAATGTTCACTATTCATGGTCGGGGGTGGGGGGGGGGTCACACTAACAAAGTCATGAGATCTCACTCGGTGAGCATCTACAGGATGAAGTGTCTCTTACTTTGGTGTTGAGTT
>NW_017829633.1:0-357 GCF_001891065.2 Hippocampus comes
ACAAAAGAAAACAGGAAGGAAGGTTGTGGGTAAAGTGGAGCGGGGCAATGATGTGCGGTGACGTCCATGGCAGGTGAAGCACCGTCATCAGATTGACAAATGAATATGATATCGAAAAGTATCCTTGTGCCGGCACTGTTGCCCGATGTTCACATTTTCACTTTGACATATTGTTGCCATGGCAGCCTTTTGTCGACTCTCAGGCCTCCTGTTGAGGTTCACGCGCGTGGAGCTTGATGAAGCCCCGCAGCCCGTCTCGTCGTTCTGAGACGGCACCCAGCAGGCCACCGCACTGCCGCCACTTAGCCGACATCGACCGATGTCTTTTGTTCTGCCTTTGGCTCGGGAACCTTTTTC
>NW_017829634.1:0-357 GCF_001891065.2 Hippocampus comes
ACACACGTATACTTTTATTTATAAGACTCCCGCTTGTAGATATATTTTGGTTTGGTACCGAGTATGTTTTGGTCTTCAAGGTTGTACCATCCCTCTTGTCTCGTTTTTTCCTATTTTTGACCTATCCAAGGGATGCGCGGGACAGATTATAATTGGAATGTTAAACGATTTTCTATTTGTGTTGATTACCCAGAACCATAGAACTAAAAACACCTTTTTCGTCCACAAGGAGGAATGAGACGAGCAAAAATAAGGTGCACTTGCACTCATTAACCTAGTAAGTCATTTCATTGATGAACTAAGAGTCTTATTATGAGCTATTTTTCTGCATTGCAACATTGAGGGCTTAAAAAAAAA
>NW_017829635.1:0-357 GCF_001891065.2 Hippocampus comes
AGAATTTGTAGCAGATAAGTGAGTATTTATGTATGATTGCAAATCAATTTCAGGGGGGATATTGCATTTACATATGTACAACCAATCTTTACAGACGAGCCTATAAAACAGATTCAGAGGGATGGAGAAGAGAAGAAGGATGAGGCAAACATTGGCCACTTCTAATAAATGTGCTACTTCTCAGCACTGCTAGTGATCATGACTCCTCACGCGATAAGATTAAATCTGCTCTTGTGCAGGTTCCTATTTTTCATTTAGATAAAAGTGGAAAGAAAACATCATTAGTGGCAAAAGAAGAGTGAGCTTATTTGCTGTGATTTGATGTGCATGTTTTGACAGACGGCAACCATGTAAATG
>NW_017829636.1:0-357 GCF_001891065.2 Hippocampus comes
GGAGGTCTGCAACTTGTTTAAAATGTGTGCCCTGCTCACAACATTCCCACACAGCTGAGGTTGGCCGAGCTGAAGGAGAAGGAATCATTCTACGAGAAGTTCAAGACGAGGAAGACTCGCTGTGAAGCAGGTGGCTCGTTTTAGCACTCAGCAGTCACACGTCACATGGCTTTATATAAATACCCAGTGGACAATATTTTATTTGAATGTATATGTCCATTTAGGGTGTCAGTACAAGTGGATCACTCCAAGCCGAGACCAAGATGGTGACTATGCGACACCTGCGATCGACTTATTTACTGAGCAGTCACCCGACAACAGCACCACGGACAACACGAGGTCGAGGTACTACTAATA
>NW_017829637.1:0-357 GCF_001891065.2 Hippocampus comes
ACCTGGCCCGCGCGACCTGTGGCACGATCCGTGACAAGCTCTTGAAAATTGGCGCCCTGGTCCGGATCTCGGTGCGTCGCGTCCTCATCCAGATGGCCTCAGGCCATCCCCGGCAGCAACAATGGGGCCTTGCCTATCGACGGCTCATGGCTGCTGCGGCCTGACAAAGCAGCACCTTCACCCTTCAACCAACAACAAGGATACATCCTGTTTGACCTCATCTGCAAAAGGCAGAACACTACCGCTCAGCCTCAAAATGACAGGCCGGATAACTCTTCCTAGGCCTGCTCAAAAAAGCACAACTACCTAGATCTACTTATAAGCTGTGAGATTTCCGGGCTAGGTGGAGTGTCCACA
>NW_017829638.1:0-357 GCF_001891065.2 Hippocampus comes
ACTTCAACACAACTGCAGAAACAGGTTGCGTTGAAGCTGAATGTTGACCAGAAACAGTAAAATAAAACGTTCGCCCACGTCGTGTTTGAAATTGGGTTTTTCTAGCCTTATCTGAAAGGAGAAGTCTAGCAAATATGACGACAGGTCTGCGCTTTGATGCCTTGCTCAAGGACACGAAACTGGTAAGGTGTGAGTGACCCTGTGAGCCGCACGCCATGCGGCTTGATTTCAATGTTTCTCATTAACGTCGGGGAGCCCGTTGAATTTAATCCCGTTCTCATGAGCCAAACACGCCTGCTGAGTCAGTCGTTGGAGGACAAAGAGAAAAAAAAAGATCTTACCAACTTCTTTTTTTTT
>NW_017829639.1:0-352 GCF_001891065.2 Hippocampus comes
CACACACACACACACACACACACACAAAAGTCCAAGAATGGAAGATGGGGAGGAGCAAAGTATTGGACTTAACTTTGATCACAGGTCATAGATGCATACCGGAAATGTCTCTGTTACCCGCAGGGAAAAAAAATAAGGACATGACGCGTTAATTTTTTTGTTTTCCACTAATGGGTCTTCCTGCCACTTGTCACCTCTTTGGCTCAGGTTGACTTTTGTCTGCCTCGGAGAGACTGAAGGACTCATGACCATATTTAGCCACGAGGGTGCTCCTCAAGATGGTTTCTGTTTTCGAAACAGCAGTGACAAGCCTCCGCTGATGAGGACAATGAGAAGAAGTCCTCTTCCTCAA
>NW_017829640.1:0-357 GCF_001891065.2 Hippocampus comes
ATTTTGAGTGAGTTGATTTTTGTGAGAAAAAAAAAATGCACAAAATGGGTTGTTGCACTTCTGTTGGGTTTGCTTCTCAGCAGTTTTGTGCCGTCCTTGAATGGGATTTTATGCAAGAGACCCCCCTTTGCACTGGGAAAAAATTTTTAATTTAAAAGTTTAATTGTTTGCTTTAAACAGTTTGTTGTTGGCTGAGGATAGTGAATCTATTCTATGCATGCACTGAAAAATACATTATTAAAAATCATATCTATTAAGAGCAACTATTTTGCACATGTGCACCTATTTTGTCCATATTTAAAAGGGAATTTTTGTCAAAAATCCGTTGGGAAGTGCGTGGTCCTACGTGGCCCCCTC
>NW_017829641.1:0-357 GCF_001891065.2 Hippocampus comes
TTTCAGTCTGCCTTTTGCTGGAAGTCCCCAGGGCCAGGTTTAAGCTCACCCATGACTCAAATGAGGAAAAATGGTGTGGGAAAATAGATGGATGGATGAATCTCTCGATGAATGTTTCATACTGTTGGACCAATGTTGAGAAAGGATTTTGTTCGGGCCGGACAACCTTGACTTCAAATTACCATGACCTGGATGACTGAGAATGGCACACAGTCAGATAACAAAAGATTGACTTTTGGTGTTTAATTTCACACTTGACTGGTGGACTGGTGGTCTCCCCTTTAAGACACAATGACTCAAGAGTAAGTTCCACACAGGTGACAAAATTCATAATGGTCAATAAATCATTTCTTTTGC
>NW_017829642.1:0-357 GCF_001891065.2 Hippocampus comes
ATATATGCTTGAATGCTCCGCGTCAAAAGTGGTGGAGAGGAATTGACCCAGTGGTTTACATATGTGCCTCACAGTTTGAAACTTTAGTTTGTATTTTCTCTTGCTATGCTGCCCACCCCACACATTAGCGATATTATCCTCTTGTGTCGAGTCTTCGATGCGTATGCTGCAGCGGTAGGGAACTCAGGTTCCTCGAGAGCCATTTTCTGATTTTCTGCCTGTTTTCGATCTCTCCCTACTCCACAACACACCTGGTTGTTAATTATCGTTTCAGAGCCTGATGTTGAGTTAATCATTTGAATCAGGTGTGCTGAAGTAGCTAGAGATCTAAAACAAGCAGGATATGGCTCTCGAGAA
>NW_017829643.1:0-357 GCF_001891065.2 Hippocampus comes
CAAAGGAGTAGATATCATAACCCCTATAGGTGGTTTGAATCGCCTTCAGCTCTTTCGGTTCGGGAAAGTTGGCCAAATCCTCATAAGTTATCCAACCTCCATTTTCTTTAAAATCGTTGGCTATTTCACGGGCAATTCCGCCTGAATAGAAATCTTCTGCGCCTTCGGTCGCCAGACGCTTGAGGGTTTTGGCTAGAGTGGGTTGTGAAACAACGTCACCAATAGCCGGTATTTCACCTTCAATTAATAGTTCTTTATTATGGTATGGACTTGATTTAAAGTCTTTTTCAAGTCTTTTGAAAACGTGGTGTCGATGAGGGCCTACCTCAAACCCATTTTCTGCAGCTGCAATTGCAG
>NW_017829644.1:0-357 GCF_001891065.2 Hippocampus comes
AAGCACAGTTGTGGACGGGGCTGGTTGATTAATCGACTTTAGTGACCAATTGAAGTTTCCTGATCTGGAAGATTTTCTTTGAAAGTGGCTTCTGTCAATCAAACTGTCTCCTCACTGATGTGCACATTTCAATTTACGGCCATATGACCTCCAGTTGTTAATGTTATGCATGATAGCGTCATGACATATGTACCTATGAACCGTCTCAAAGCGACAACGTGGTTGGAGGAGGTGGAGGAGGAGGAGCGAGTGGAGGTGAATCTTAAGAGGAGAAAAGGTATTTGGTGCTAAATTCGAAGTGCTAACTGTTCTGTGATCGTGTCATTAACTGTGAAGGGTCCATATACCTCCTCTTTC
>NW_017829645.1:0-357 GCF_001891065.2 Hippocampus comes
CACAACAGGGATGCAGTCCGCGAAGAGATCTTCAAAAAGGGTCAGTCCAAAAGGATTTGGGGAGAACTTTACAAGGTATTGTTTCACGCAGACAACCCGGGCATCCAACCCCAACTTTCATCCAATCCGGTGATCGTCGCGGACACGTTTCATTTTTTTGCCACTGTGATGAAAGTCGGCCTTTCATCTTTGCGCCTTTGGCCGTCGCAGGTGATCGACTCGTCCGACGTGGTCATCCAAGTGCTGGACGCCCGCGATCCGATGGGCACCCGCTCGCAGAGCATCGAGGCTTACATCAAGAAGGAGAAGTCGTGGAAGCATTTGATCTTTGTGCTGAACAAGTGCGACCTCATCCCC
>NW_017829646.1:0-357 GCF_001891065.2 Hippocampus comes
GGGGGGGGATTGAAATCAATACTGCCTATGATGAGACGACCGGACTGGGACGGACGGCACAGAGGAGAGACGGGAGGGAGTGTATTGGATGGGTTTGATGGATAGCTGATCTAAAAAAAAGGGAGGGGTGATCAGTTACCCTGACGGATTGCTTTTTGGAGATTTAAGAAATGAGATACGCGGACGTATGTACCACGCGGAGCGACGGAGGGAGAAATTGGGGATGAGAGGAGCACTCCACAGTTTGCATAACATGCTGCAAGGGTGGAATCTGGTGACAAGTGGCAAACTGGTCCACCCCTCCCTCACCAGTCCTTTTATTTTTCCAAAGTATTTAATCCCCCCCGCCCCTGCCCC
>NW_017829647.1:0-343 GCF_001891065.2 Hippocampus comes
ACACACACACACACACACACACACACACATCTTCGGGTGTCATCAGTTTGGCCTGAAGCATGACGTATTGTGGTTGGAACAACCTCAGCAAAGTGCCTCGGTGGAGTCGACAGATTGGGAGAAGTCATGAGCGGTTGTGCTTGGCAGAACAATTCATTCCCACAGGGCAGCGTGCCATCCTCGCTCCCAGTGAGTCACGGCCGACGCCTCGGCCCGTCTCAGAGGGTCGAAGGTGATTTCGCAAAAAATTAATCCGGAAGGAATCAGGGCGGCGGTCATGCGATTGCGTGGAAGAAGACCACGTGGACAAGGTTATTGGCAAGGTCAAGCCAACGTGAGTTTA
>NW_017829648.1:0-357 GCF_001891065.2 Hippocampus comes
CCCCCCCCCCATGTTTCTCCTCGACGATTGTCCTTTCCCACCGTCCGTCCGTTCGTCCGTCCATCTCTTTCTGACAGACCTGTGCGATTACAAGAACTTTGTGAATGATCGCCAGGCTGTCAATCAAAGGGGTGATCTCTCCACAGTGACCAACGCCATGACGGGCATGAGCCCCTCGCCATCGCTGTCGGCCATGTCCAGTCGCGCCGCCTCCATCAGCAACCTGCACGATCGCATTTTCAGCCCGGCCAGCGAGGAGGCCATCGAGAGGCTCAAGGTAGGCCGGATGGAAGCAGAAAACGGGAGCGCTCTCGTGCTACCTTGACTAACAAATGCTCCTATTTAGCATTTTTTTTT
>NW_017829649.1:0-357 GCF_001891065.2 Hippocampus comes
GATTGCACCCCTCCAAACTTTTGACACAGGAAAAGCAGATCAACTCCTGAAGCAAACTCGACTGTCTCATTTCTCCAAGTCGAGACACCATCTCTTGGAGTCTGTGGAATTCCAGTAAAGAGACGGCGGTAAAAGCCCCTCAAAGGCAAATCCTCCTCTCAGTGGGGGTTCAACTTGTCCGTCAAGATGACAGACTTTATCCAGCGACCCAGACAGTCGCCGTGTGCTTTAATCTAGGCAAGACACGGTATCTGTTTGCACTAATGTGCTCACTCTATTCATGTGAACTTGATTACAGTGCAGCGATCCAAAAACAAGTGTCGGAAATTCCGAGTTATGATGAAGCGCTTGCGAAAA
>NW_017829650.1:0-357 GCF_001891065.2 Hippocampus comes
TTTTTTTTTTTTTTTTGTGCGGCACAGATTATCATAGTTGGTATGTAGATCTCCTACTTGGGGCATCACTTTGCTTGTGCAATCCCGCTCGCAACAAGCTCCCTCGTACGGACGTACGAGCCATGTTAATGGCTTCGCGTTTTCAATATGTACATATTTTAACATGTTAATCTAGCCAACAGACCAAACAAAATGCTGACAAGGCCTTCTCTCCTTTTTGCTCCGTCGACCGAGCCTGATGGAGCGCGCGCGCTTTGCTCGGTCAAAGAAAAGCATAAATTAGTGCGCGCATTCATTCGTTTTCAAAGAGGACCTTGAAGAAGATTGTGATACAAATTGTGTGAAACATAACAAATC
>NW_017829651.1:0-357 GCF_001891065.2 Hippocampus comes
TTCCGCAATTAACCTAATATAGGCACTTTCATTTCTCTTTCCTCGGTGAGGTGTAGGCGATAAATAGGGGGAATCCGTCTCTAATACGACAAAATCCAAACTAAGGGCTTCCATCGTCTTGTCTAATCCTGCTTTTTTAAAAGTCACTACACCACCAATCCCTAAATAAAATCCCAAGTCAATTATTGCTTCGGCTTGCTGCACATTACCTCCAAAACAATGAAAGATTCCTCTCAATTTTTCATCCTTCACATCCTGAAGCATTTCAATAATAATGTCAGTCGATTCTCTCGAATGAATTACAATAGGTAACCCCAATGCTTTAGCCCATTCAGTCTGAGTTAAAAAGGCTGCTTC
>NW_017829652.1:0-357 GCF_001891065.2 Hippocampus comes
TTTTTTTTTTTTAATACCAACTACCATGAATGATAAGGCAGGAATTGATCTCCCAGGATAACCAAGAACTTTGTTTGTGCCATTTTCAATGCTGAATATTAAATGTGATGGGCAGAATGATTGCGAAATAAATATTTAGAAACCAAATGAGCAGCCGTTTCCTTGGACTTCCAAACCAATTAATGCAGGTGGTCTGATCAATGCATGCAGGTGTAAGTTGTTACATGGTGTATCTTTAGCTCTTAAATGTTTCTCTCTTGCCTAATCATGTGAATATTCTGGCACCGAGCAAGTATTTATTCACATCCGACTAGAATAGTGACATCCTGCAATATGAAGCTTTTTGCATCACCCTTT
>NW_017829653.1:0-357 GCF_001891065.2 Hippocampus comes
TTTTTTTTTTTTACATTGACCCATGCGGTTCTTCTATTAAGCGTCCTACAAAATCCCTATTAAGTGTGCTTTGGTTGGGCCAAATATATCAAGCCATTTCAATTGATGAGTCACATTTGGCTTGTTTCTCGCAGCAGCCGTAGGTTGTGCCGATGTATTTTCAGGATGAAAACAATATGAGTGTTGCATGACAGTTAAACGAATGATACCACTTGTTAGGTGATTGAATGTCATCGCTGTTGGATGCCAAAGCGCCGTTGTGACTCTTCCAACCCTTGTAACTGAAAACATCCCTCAACTAAAGTTTCTAATTCCTGCCTTTTTTTGGAGCCAAAACTTGCCTACCATCAGTATGCG
>NW_017829654.1:0-357 GCF_001891065.2 Hippocampus comes
CCAGAACAATCCTGCTTTTGAACTATCAAAGGCTATTGATGACAACAATAGAAAAGCCGAGGGCTGATTTTCGTAAAAACTCAGCCTTCCTTGGGTTGAATTAATAATGTTTTTATGGGTGATAGGAACCCCTTTGGGCATTCCGGTGCTCCCAGAAGTATAAATGACGTATGCTAAGTCCAATTCATCCACTTTAGGTAAAATCGTATCGGAAACAACATCGGAATTCTCTGGTATTAGAATAGACTCAACTTTGTTGGCATCAAAAAATGATTCTAGATTTTTATCAGTTATGGCAAAATTTACTTTCGCATCCTTCAACATATAGTCTATACGCTGTTTAGGATAATCGGGATC
>NW_017829655.1:0-357 GCF_001891065.2 Hippocampus comes
TTTTTTTTTTTTTTTTTGAAGAAATAAATCCTCTTAGTGAGCCGTCTTCTGTATAGGGTGCAGCTCTCAGGGTTGTATTAGTTTGAGAGGTAAATGTCATTGTGCTGTGCTTGTGCTGTTGCGAGGCGATGTCTCCAAAGAGCGGGACGTGTTGACGATGCGGATTACTCCAAAGCTTCGGGGTTCTCCGATCTGAAGCAGCCGCATCAGCAGGTGTCAGATACAAAGCATCAAACATGCATCGAAACGGCTACGCAAACACCGGCGGCCCCCTTCGGGATGCCTTTGGAGGAGCAAAATATGACAGCGCCGCAGGAGTTTTCTTTTCCCCGAGAGGACACGGTTTATTGCCAGCGG
>NW_017829656.1:0-357 GCF_001891065.2 Hippocampus comes
GCTCAGTTTTGAATGACACAGTATTGGATCTTAGACAGGTCACGTGTACCTAATAAAGTGTCAGTGTTGTGCCGAAATGTGCAAAAGGCATGTTGAAGACATACACACACTCTGTATGTTATATTGTATTATACAAGAGCCTAATTGCCTTTCAAAAAGAGCGAGGGTGGGAAATAGAGGAGAACATGTCCATCATAACTGTCCATCCCCTGTTGTTCAAGTTTGATACATATTTGTAAAGCCAACGATTAAAAGTCTAATAGTGGGTAGCGAGATGAAAACTGGATATTCCAAAGCACGAATTTCAAAAAGTCAGCAGGCTTTAAAACACAGGTGTCAAAGTCAAGGCCCGGGGGC
>NW_017829658.1:0-357 GCF_001891065.2 Hippocampus comes
GACCCGCCGGGGGCTAGACGGCCGGCAACGCACGGTCGACTGGCTCAAGCTGCGGACGGATTTTGTCGTGCGGTCCAACGACGCGGACGTCGACACCGCGATCCCCCGGTTCTTTGACCAGCGGCCCGAGTTCTCGCTGGGCGGGGACCACTTCTACGCCGAGCTGCTCTGGGCGATGACCCAGGCGGTCGCCGTCACCGGCGAGCTGACCCACAGCTTCGAGACCGGCAACGTCGTGCAGTGGCGCCTGGGCGGGGAGATGCGCCACACCGACCACCTGTCCTCCTTCGTCCACTACCGCGAGATCGACCCGATCGACGCCAGGCTGTTGACCTACGGCCTGTCGCTGGAGCTCAC
>NW_017829659.1:0-357 GCF_001891065.2 Hippocampus comes
TGTGTCAGTGTGAGTTTTTACAAATGTACGGGTGAATGTGTGCGCAAGCATGGAAGTTAGTGTGGGAGTGCGTGTTCAACTATTTGTATGTGTGTATACATGAGAGTGCATTTGAGATTGCATGTGAGAGAGCGTGTTATTGTGTGAGTGTGATATTGCTCCTCAGAAAGTTCATCCCAATCCTGAGGTCAACACTTGTGTGCTTGTACGCGTGAGTACGTCCTGTCCTCCATCTTGTCATCACCGAGTGAAGGTGCGGAGGAAGCCTGCAGGGCCTTGATCGCCTCCTGAGGGGGTCTAAGTGAGATGCAGGAAGCCCCCAACCCTCCCCCTCCCTCCACACCTTCCACCTCCAAC
>NW_017829660.1:0-358 GCF_001891065.2 Hippocampus comes
AAATACCACTGTATAATAAAATCTAAAAACAAATATAATACAACACTATAAAAGAAAATACAGTGGCACCTTGACTTCCAAGTATGATTCTTTTTGGTTGTAACTTGAAACATGGGTCATGACAATCATCTTACCCAGTTGAAATGAATGGCAATGCCATGAGTCAGTTTCATAAAAAATTTACCCAAAATGTTCTGTTTTTAATAACCACAAAAATATCACGTCTCAAACTTGTGGCCCGGGGCCATTTGCGGTCTGCAGGATGATATTTACTTGACTTTAAAGTTTAATACAGTATTTGTGCAGCCCCCGCGGTTTGTTCCGTGTAGTAGTTGCCCTGGGTGTGGTTTTTTTTTTT
>NW_017829661.1:0-358 GCF_001891065.2 Hippocampus comes
TTTTTTTTTTTACTTGTGTGCATCTGTCGGTCTCACAGTGCTAACTTTAATTTCGAGATCAGAATCTACATTATCCACTTTTCTTTTACACGGATGTTGTGCTCATGCAATTAGTCGCCTCTTGGATAAAACTCAGGAGAACTTCATTCTCATCCATTGTGGCTTTTTATTCGTTTGCCAACAAATTTTGATCTTACCGTGTTAGCAGCAGTGTGATACTCTCCGCCTTGCTGACCTCAATCTCTTCTTCGATAATATACTCCATAGTCTCCACATGGCTGAGAAGCTCTGTTGTCTTGCCACCCTCATTCTCCTCTGGGATAACCCCTTACTCCTCCTGAATATTGTCTGCATGTCT
>NW_017829662.1:0-358 GCF_001891065.2 Hippocampus comes
CCTTGTATGATATGCAGCAGTTTTACGCAACTCCAACCGAACGTCAAACCTCATTACGAATGATTCATGCTCTTTAAAATGCACCATTCGACTCTGCATCTAATTATTCAGGCAATCCAAATGAAGTGTTTGGTATTTGCTTGATACGGTGATTTTACATTTGGCCCAAATAAATCAGATGACAAAGCCTGGTCATTGGTACTTATGACTAAAGCTCTCTTTATTCTAGTGATTCCATCACTTCCAAGATGACAATGCGAGGACCTGTCATCACCAGTGTGGTCACTGTTCTGTAGTCCAGGTAGAGTACACACTGTCCATTCACCTGATACACTAACTGCCGCACCTAAAAAAAAAA
>NW_017829663.1:0-358 GCF_001891065.2 Hippocampus comes
AACTTGGCGAAATACGATTTGATATTCGCTGCACTTACAATTGAATTTGGACTTGAACCATCATAGAGATTTAACAGTGTGCCATCTTCAGTGTAACAATCAAGTAAAATATCAGCATTCAGGGTAGCATAGGCTTTGCTGAATTTTTCGTACACCCTATTTGGATTTTCATTTTGCTGCGCGGCCAAAATTTGAGCATAAAGTAATATTGGAATTATAAGATATTTCATGAAACGCACTTTAGGAATTGAATTTACAAATACCAAACATAGAATCCCATCCGTCACTATATATTTGCAAAAACTTTTTGAACACATGACACTAATAAAATCCATTTCTGGAATTCGCGGAACCATAG
>NW_017829664.1:0-358 GCF_001891065.2 Hippocampus comes
TTTTTTTTTTAAGTGTCTAGACTTTCTTAAAAGGATAAAAGGAACAGATATTTCAGGTCAAGATTAGATTTGAAAGCTGCCACATTGTGGTTGTTTGTGAAAGCCGCACTGGTGTTTGATCAAGTTTTTCAAAATAATTTTATTTCAAACCAATGAGTACCGTTTATAGTATTGTAACCTTTTTTATGCAGACACAGTATTTAACATATTCATTTATGCTGCTAAATAGCAAAAAGCATTTAATGTCGGTGTGCGTAAAAACAAAACAATTCCCAAAACAACTTTTTTTATGTTGTTGAATCTTGATAGGGTACGAAGCACATTCAAATATCAAATGCGTATTATTAGACTCTCTCCA
>NW_017829665.1:0-358 GCF_001891065.2 Hippocampus comes
AAGTAGTAAGAAAAGTAGTAAGAAAAGTAGTAAGATATGTCGCGAGTACGTGCGGCTGCCCTACGGCACGGTCGCTCCCTGGCCGGGACGCCGGGAAGGATGGTCATCCGTTATCAAGAGCGGAAAGTGGTACGTCGCCACGTGCCAAGGCAAACTCAACAACCGATCCACCTGGCGTGTCGTGCGGGATGACGACGGAGAACCCATCGTGCAAGCTTGGCCTGACTGGATAAACTGGCTGTCGGACCATCCGCCTGACACGGACGACCCCGTACACTTCAGGGCGTTCTGGCCGGTAATGTCCCGGCTGCCGGAGTTACTCGATCGGTCTAGCCTGGGGCAGGGTTGGATGAACCCG
>NW_017829666.1:0-358 GCF_001891065.2 Hippocampus comes
TTTTTTTTTTTTTCTGCACAGGCGTGGACGTGTGTGCCGAGTCGCCGTGCGAGCAACAGTGCACCGACAACTTCGGACGTGTCGTGTGCACGTGCTACCCGGGCTATCGCTTCGACCGGGAGAGACATCGCAACCACAAGTCTCCATATTGTCTTGGTCAGTAGCGCGACAATGCCTCTGTGTAAGCCTCAGACTGGCATATCGAGGGAAGATGGGCCTGCATCCCTCGGGGCTGATCTGGTGCTATTTAATTATAATTTCCCTCAATTTTACCCCGAAAGACTGCCCCACAGTTTCGAGGAAACGGCCCATGAATCCATTTAGCAGAGCTGCGTGGTAGTCAGGGAGGATCAGGAGT
>NW_017829667.1:0-358 GCF_001891065.2 Hippocampus comes
AAGGCGTTCTCAAACTGTTTGGTAGGACCCGATGAGGGGAGGCATTTTTCCTTGATCATCTTTGACTCTAAGTAATAAAATAAATAATTTTAACGGGCCCAAAATTGAGGTAGAGGGGACTAATTACTAATTAGTTTAATATTTTTTTTTAGTAGTGTGCCTGTGCCACCCGCCCCCCCAAAAAACGAAACATGTTTGTTGCCCACTAGAGGGAGCTAGAGGAGGCGTGGGGAGTGAAGGTGTTGGACCGATACTCGCTGGTGCTGCACATATTCCGCTGTAACGCCAAAACCAGAGAGGCCAAGCTGCAGATCTCGCTGGCCGAAATCCCTCTGCTAAGGTAGCGCCCCCCCCCCCC
>NW_017829668.1:0-358 GCF_001891065.2 Hippocampus comes
CAGCCTCACCTGCCTCCCCTGACTGCACATCACTACGGTCAAGGCCATGTCAGATGTGCTCGTCGGTGAAAACAAGTTGAGTCATTTGTAATTGCCTTGGCAACACAATCAAATGTACTTTTAATCTCTGTGTTTTGTCACAAGCACACCACACAATTGCTTTGTTTTGTTGTTTATTGAATCATTACAGCGGATAAACACAGCAGGGGAGCGGCATCGCAACAAACGACACAGTACGTACGTCATCATCGCCATTGCTGTCATCAAAAGACATATAGAAATACTGTATTGAGCGTTGAATTGCCGCCGTATTGAATGTGGCAAAGTGGAGGAATGGGTGAAGACGCCCCCCCCCCCC
>NW_017829669.1:0-358 GCF_001891065.2 Hippocampus comes
CCCTTATTCGTATGGCTAATGGACTGGAGCCAATTCCAACTGATTGTAGATGAGAGGAGGAGTACACCCTGGTTTGGTTGCCAGCCAAGCATCACAGGACAATATTTATTCACTCTTATTAAAAAAATTTGACTTTCATAATAATCTTTCTTGTTGCGGTTGATAGTTTGCAATTAAACAAGATAAAATCACTCATCAGCAATAAGGACATCTCTCAGTATGATTTGGGGCATTTTTACAGCCTTACTTCAACTACAACTAATATAATGAGCATATTGTTACATCTATCGCTGAGAAATATACATTTGTACACACCGAATTTGCTCTGTCAATAAGGCATGTAGTTGTACTCATTGTG
>NW_017829670.1:0-358 GCF_001891065.2 Hippocampus comes
ACCGCCAAGATGACCGCCTCGGCCGACGACGAGGTGACCACCTACGTCTACGGCGTCACTTCCGGGGCCGGGGGAAGCGGGATCAACGCGAACAACGTGCTCGCCGCGATCCAGTACCCCGAGGACACGTCCACCAAGCGGATCGACCTCAAGGTGAACCGGCTGGGCCAGCTCATCGAGCGTGAAGACCAGAACGGAACGGTCCACCAGTACGCTTACGACGGCCTGGGCCGCCCGACCAGCGACGCGGTGGCGACGGTGGGCACAGGTGTCGATGATGCCGTCCGTCGCTTCACCACCCGCTACACGACGCGTGGCCAGGTCCAGGCGTTGACCAGCTACTCGGAGACGGCCGACA
>NW_017829671.1:0-358 GCF_001891065.2 Hippocampus comes
ACCAGCAAATTCTGCATTACAAATTACAAAGCTCGAGATTTTGCTATCATATGACCAGAATCGTATGCAATGGTGCAAAGTTAAACAAATGGTCTGAATAATTTTCAAAAAGTGAAAACCACAAATTTCTTCCTTCCCAGATAAAAGCTTAATATTGATCTTCAGGGAATGAGAAAATGCTTCAGTCAAATAACGTCCACTTAAGATGATCCTCTGCTTTTCTATCAAATCGGTCCATTGATTTATTTTCACATTCTTCTCACCTTATAGCCTCTCTTCACATTGCCGGAAATATCTCCTCTCCGTAACACTCTGCTCATCAAATATTTAAAGGTAGGAGAGAGAGAGAGAGAGAGAG
>NW_017829672.1:0-358 GCF_001891065.2 Hippocampus comes
TCGACAGCGGCAAGCAAGCAACGAGGCGACGCTGCCGGCCTCGCCTGTCGCTTTAAGAGGGGCGGGGCTCACACTGACAGCTGACAGCTGACCGCTCGCGCGACGTATAAAAAGCGGCGTCTCGCGTTGTTTCCTTCGCGAAGACGCTCGCTCGCTCGCTCGCTTCGTCGTCGGCACGGCCCGAAGGTAAGCGACGCGTGCGCTTTTCTTGACCACGCGTGCCAAGTTGGCTTTCAGATTCGCTCATGATCGGTCGCTTTGCTTTTTTGCTTTGTGTTCGCCGCATCGCTGTGCAGTCGCGGTCGGTTCCTGCCGTTCGCAATCGGCAGTTGAACCCGCGTGGGGGAAAGGGTTGTTG
>NW_017829674.1:0-358 GCF_001891065.2 Hippocampus comes
ACGGATGACGAGAAAAGCGAGACCCGCGAGCGAGCGCACAACCTCATCAGCACTCGATGTAGGTGCCGCGCCGCACCTTGACATGCAAGCTCGGCACTCGCTACCTGTGTTTGCGATCATTTACTTCATTTCTCACTCTATAGGGATTTTTATATCACAGACTACAGTCCATGTATACTATAATATAATTAATGATTGTAATTGGAATGTTCTGCCCTCCCTCTTGGTAGATTCGCACTATCTGGTCCTCAAGAAGACGGACATGGAGAACGTTTTTAACCTCTTTCAGGACGCTGAGAAAAACAAGGCCCTTGTTTATGTAAGTAACTGTTGTTTTTGACTGGTTTATATCAAGCAC
>NW_017829676.1:0-358 GCF_001891065.2 Hippocampus comes
ATTCTTTCTGTAATCGAATTAACTGTTGCTATCAATTCCGCTTTGTTAAAAAGCCGCTTTCGGTAGTTGGCAATAGCTTGGCCACTGTCTTGCTTTTTGTTCATGTGAATAAAATACAGCCTGTTCTTGAAAGAAGGGTTAAAATCTACGATTTCAACTATTGGACGCGCTAAGTCCAATTGATACAGGATGGGAGTATCATGTTGCGCACAGGAAATATCATAACCACTGCCACCAAAAGAATTCCAAAGCAGTTGATGTGCATCTATCTTGGCCCATTGTGCAATATTATTTATTAGCGTAGAAGAGCTGCCCAAACCCCAGTTTGAAGGAAAACCAAGTGCCGTTTCAATTTCAT
>NW_017829678.1:0-358 GCF_001891065.2 Hippocampus comes
ATTCGATCTGTTTTCATCGACCTGTTGAAACTTTATGGCGGGCTAGCTATTAGATTTCAGTGCAAATTCAGAAAGAGAAATGTTGTTCAGTCACAAAGCAAACACCGCCACTGTCCCAAATGGTACAGTCCTATCCATTTCTTCTTCATATTTTACACACGCTTCCATTTAAGAAATAAACACTCATAAGGGTCCCTGAAATCACTTGAAACTGAAGAATGAAAATCCCCACGAGTCATGCGACTTCTGTCTTATTGTCCTTTGGAAAGATGTCAAATCAGTTCTTTGTTTTCAAATGTGAAAAAGAAACCGACAGGGAAAACAACAGTGCATTGACTGTGAAACTGAGTTATGTTTT
>NW_017829680.1:0-358 GCF_001891065.2 Hippocampus comes
ATTGGGACCTCATGTTGGGACCACACTCTTGAAAAATGAGGAAAATATGGAGTCGGTCTGCTTGAATAGAGTTGCGCAGGGCCAGGGTGTTTCAGGAAATTTCCTCGATTTACAATTGGGGGGCGGGGGAATTAAAAATAATTTTATGACTTGTTTGTTGTCAGTTGCTATTTATATCTGAAACGCAGCGAGATTAATGCTTCTAAAATATACGGTTCTCTGTTGGTCAGAATTTTTTTTCACAATAATAAGGAAAAAAAAAACCAACCAAAAAAAGCAAAACTAATTTAATGTTCACAGTGAATCTTGCAGAATGCTGCCACTTTAGAAGCTTATTTATTTAGTATGCATGTTCTCC
>NW_017829682.1:0-358 GCF_001891065.2 Hippocampus comes
AGAAAGAGAGAAAGAAACCAACACACAGTAGCGAGCGCATGCGCGCAGCGCATGTTCTCGGCTTGTCAATACTTCCATTCAGTGCTTTGTTGCAAATGAATATTTCCTATCATGCTTGTCGTGAACCCTGGAAGATGTCTAATGTTCTCAAAACCACTTTTAGTATAGCCAGGCAGCAAGCCCCGATGTAAGCTTGAGATCGTGCTGCCGCTGCTCAATAAACCTCCAATTATCTAAAAATACTACTTGACAGACCACTTGATCATATTAAACATCGACCACAACCACAAAATAAATCTAAGATTACCAGCCTGTGTGTGGTTCATTGGGGATGGTCTAGTTCAGGGGTCGGCAACCC
>NW_017829683.1:0-358 GCF_001891065.2 Hippocampus comes
TGTACGATAGTCTGGCCTCTACCATGTGGCTGCTGGCTGCAGGAAAGTAAAAAACTCGGAAATTACTTTTTTATTGTAGTGAACATGATAAAGATGATGTTTTGAGAATGATGCCGGCACGCATTTTTTGTTTGTAATCTCTGCTGTTTGTTAAGAGGTTCTGAAAATGACCGCTAATGACATTCAGTCATCCATTCACCTGTTCCGAGTGATTGGAAACCTTAAATTAAACAGACTATAACTACCGTTCACATTACACTCACATTCACATCGATGAGGTCTTAGAGTAAGATAAAGGATAAAAGGAAATATGAGTACCCAGTGATTGGCTGGCAACCAATTCAGGGTGGGCAGCTGG
>NW_017829684.1:0-358 GCF_001891065.2 Hippocampus comes
CAATTGGCTTGGAACGTTTGCTTACCTTTGCGATTATGCTTTCATTTTCTCGATATACCAGTCCTTCTATTCCATCTTTATTCTCTATGAGTCGTTTGAACCCATCCTTGAAAAAATTGGTGATTATGGCATCAAGCCAAGGATATTTCTGAAATTTTTCATCGTGTTTTTCCAATAAGGCGTCCCCCGAACAGGCCAAAAAGATTTTGGGGTTTTCTCGCTTTACCATTTCGTAGAAAGGCTGGTCTTCGTTCAACGAAACAGACCCGATCAAGCCTATGATAAAATGTGGGTCGATTGTTTTTATTTTTTGAAGGGCTGATTTTTCAGATATTTTTTCCGCAATGCAGTCCAACAC
>NW_017829685.1:0-358 GCF_001891065.2 Hippocampus comes
CGAGGTAAAATGAACGAAACATCAAGGAATGAAATATTGGCTGATACATGAGAGACAATGTCTCATTGGTTCATGTGGCTTCACTTTTCCCATCACTAGGCAGAGCACGTTCCCCTCCCATTCATTTTAGAACGCACCCTATATTATAAACCAATCAGCAGCTTGTGCTTGATCGGGTTTCATCTGTGCCACCTTTTTTGGCACAGTCTGAAAAACCGAACGGCACATTGGAACAACGCAATGAGTTTCTAAATGATCAGAGTGAAGAAGAGTGCTCTCAGTGCATATTCCCGAATGCCGTCGAAGTTTTGAAATTAGTGAATAGTCATGCTTATCGGGGGTGTAACGAGACATTTTT
>NW_017829686.1:0-358 GCF_001891065.2 Hippocampus comes
ACCCCAGCAAAAAGCGAATCTTCCCCATTCTTCTCTGATTTTAGACGAATGAGGATTCCGCCCGATGGCAGCGATACACATTTTTATGCTTCTGCCAGAGTTGAAATAAGTTGGTCCACTTAGAGACATTCTTACCGGCTTAATCGTCATTATTTTTGCCGGATTTGCTGTATTTTACGACATCCATATCACTTAACATTTGTACATTTTACTATTTTACTACAAGGAGGCTTTCAGATTATTTCCTGTTGAAAATGTCAATGTATTATTTATTGTAGTCGTAGAGACCAAATAAAAAGTCGCTTCAATGTACGCTCAATCCTTGACTCAAACAGAGTGCGTGCACTCTATGACATGT
>NW_017829688.1:0-358 GCF_001891065.2 Hippocampus comes
CACGACGGGAAACATAAGCCGACTCACAAACTTGCAACTGTCGACCGTCTCACTATGCAAATTGACCTGCAACCACATGCTGCTTCACCAAGACTTGAACATCTGCTTCACATGGAGCAGACACTGATGAGAGCTGTTGGCACATTTACCTGTCTGGTGGTGACAAACATAATTGTTGATAAGTTACTGCGCCAAATAACCTGGAGCCACATGCTGCTTCACCGAGACATTACTATCTGGCTACGTGAAGCAGCCTGTTTACTTTATGAGGGCGGCATGGCCTCAGTGATGGAGTGGTCATTTCCCAACCCAGAGGTTGCCGGGCCATCGCAACCATGTCAAAGTGTCCTTGAGCAAG
>NW_017829689.1:0-358 GCF_001891065.2 Hippocampus comes
CTGATATCTTATCCGGACACGACATTGATATTGCAAACTCTATCTTCTGTGTACTTCTGTTCACGTTAACGCGACCAGACGCGCATCTATTAGTGTCCAAAAATAGCACGAGCTTTAGGCCAGGTATTTGGCCAACTTCGCATTTCACGTCATAATCACACCCCGGTGGATTTGGGATTCGAAACTGACCAACTTCTGTTACAGGAAACGTGAAGAGTTCCAACAAGAATAGGACTATTATCGTGGTAAAGCATGGATTATTTTGAAGCCGTCTACGTGCGCGTGGTGGTCCGTGTCCACGTGCGCTGCAAGAGCGCGCTCTTTGAACGTGTCCAACCTGCAGTTGGTCGATGGCTGT
>NW_017829690.1:0-358 GCF_001891065.2 Hippocampus comes
AAACTAGCTATCTTAAGATAGCTAGTTTTAGCTAGATTTAATTTTTAAAAACATCTGGGGTACCCTATTAAGTCATTTAAGTTACAGTTTAGTTAGTTGTCCAAACAAAGGGTTAATTGGTCTGACATTTTTATTATCAAATAATTACTTTATAATGTGACTTTTTTCATTGTCTATTATTTATTTAACATCAGTTGTCTCATTGGCGTGATTCTGCTTTGCTCTCAGTGCCCAACCCTTGCAAGAATGTTTGCAGTCACCTGTGTCTCCTCCGGCCAGGTGGTTACACTTGTGCCTGCCCTCAAGGTTCCTCTGCGCTGGATTTCGACTCGGGCGAATGCGATGCAGGTACACCACA
>NW_017829691.1:0-358 GCF_001891065.2 Hippocampus comes
CGACAAACAATTGTCACCGTTCTGAGAATGCCCCATGCTATCGACCAAATCAAAAATCAATGCCATTTTATTGGGCATAAAACCACTTTTTGGGGAAAAGCATATTTTAGCCCGACACTACTGGTTATTATTTTAATTCATTGATTATTTCCAAACAGTCATCATTCTTAGGATTGAGTTGATAGGCTTCTTTTACGTTCTTAAGACTGTTATCATACTCACCATTGAACAAATGCATTTTCACCAAACTATAGAGGGCAAAGGAACGCACCTTTTGATGCCCAAAAACTGGATATAATGCTTAAAATTTGGATGTATTGCCTAAAAATCCACTATAATGCAGATTTTAAAAAAAAAA
>NW_017829692.1:0-358 GCF_001891065.2 Hippocampus comes
CGTATAGTGCTTGATCAAAATGTGTTTTTCGCCACCAACATACCTGAGGGCATTGCGGTAAGTTCTTCACAATTACTATTGGAAAATCTTATTCGGGTCAAAAAAACAAATCGGCGGCCCAAAACCCTTCAAAAACTTGTCGAAACCGCTGACCAAACTAAATCGGCCAATTTTTTTATCAACTTAGAGCAAGGTGAAAACTTTATTGCTTCAGGATTAAAACCAGCCAGAAAAGGAAACATTGCGCTATTCTCCGATTGGATTTCGCTAGATTTCAATACAAACCAGAATGCACTTAACCTAAGCGGAATCACAATTGCAAACGATTCGACCAAAAACATGGTCGCATTATTCAAAA
>NW_017829694.1:0-358 GCF_001891065.2 Hippocampus comes
ATCCTGCGGTGTCCTGGCCATCAGAGGAGGAGCTGGAAAAAACTACAGAAGTAGAAAGGAAATTGGGTGCCAAAGTTCTTGGGATTCAGGTTGTCAGTATGTGCACTCTAGTTTTACCTTCAACAGCCTTGAGCCGCTCTGCAGTTCCGCTCCACTGCTTCCTGCCGCCCTTTGGCAGCCGCGGTTCGGTCTGCAGATTGAGCGCAGCCAAGAGTCCCTTTCGGATGGACTGCAGGGACTCACCATGGCACCTGCACGCAAACAGCAACCATAACTTCAAAATGATTTCGTGTACAAATATTTAAGACACAGCCATAAATTCTAACATGTGAATCAAAGCATAACCAAAAAAAAAAAA
>NW_017829695.1:0-358 GCF_001891065.2 Hippocampus comes
TGAAGTATTTGATTATAAATGACCCAAGGCCTGGTTTGCAGGCCTTGGGTCATTTGTGTGGTGTGTGAATGTCACAACAATGCACAGATCCTTGCAGCGACCTTGCTGTGTTAAATTAACTGTGTAGGTTCATAAAACATCCCACTATAAATGGATATAAAACTTTGTAAAACATTTACCAGCCACATTGTAGCACTTAATATATCTGTTAATAATCTCTATGGAAGTGGTTTTTGATCTGTACGAGGACCACCTCAAAAAATACTCAAGTTTTCCAAGTACAACCATCATGATCAGTATTAATATAGAGTGGTGAGAAAGAAATCTTATTCAAAACCAGAATATTTAATGTTACTGT
>NW_017829696.1:0-358 GCF_001891065.2 Hippocampus comes
ATTTATTTATTTATTTATTTATTTATTTATCATGAATTCATGCATTAATTCAGTGAGCATGTTTCATGTGCATTCCCTTGGCCACCAGGAGGCAGTATAAAACATACAGAAACCTCACTTCCACTGACCTCTATCCGCTTTTTTCCCCTTTCCCGCCACAGTTTCCCCACTTTCAGCAACTTCTTTGGATTTTCATAGACAACTTAGAAATTATTTAACACCCTTGGTTGGCCTTGATTCACTCTTTACGCCTCATTATAATGTGTAGAAGTACAACCCATGTAACAGTCTTGCCAGGCACACATCACTCACATTGATTTTGATTTCAAGCTTTATTTCAATGAACATCATCCACTTC
>NW_017829697.1:0-348 GCF_001891065.2 Hippocampus comes
ATGCGGTAGATTGACTCGAGCAACCAGTCCAAGGTGTATGCCGCCTCTCGTCCAAAGTCAGCCGGGCTCGACTTACAGAAGTGATTCAAAAAGATTCTTCGAAGCAGCTTTCAATACTGAACATTTTGGTTGTCTCGGTGGTACCTAATGTTGTGGCCGTGGTTTGGATCGGGTTAAAATACAAGTAGGGACATATTAAAGGGCAATTTGCACTCGTGGTGTTGCCGCGACAGCTTCCCATCATCCTCTTCTCCGTACTTCTGGATGCTGATTTCTGTGTGACTTATCTGAGAATAGCATGACGCTAACGTGTAGCAAGCCACACACACACACACACACACACACACA
>NW_017829698.1:0-358 GCF_001891065.2 Hippocampus comes
TTTATGTGTAGTCGTCATTCTCCCATCCCTTCATTTCATTTGAGCAATTGGAGAAGAGCGAGCAGCAATTGACAAGGACAACTGAGAACAATGGCCATAAGCAGTAGGCTAAAGCAAAGATGAATTCTTTGTGTCTTCCCCATATGCTTGCAGTTGTCAGAACCCGCTTACCTCTCAGGACTATCGACAAAGTCCTGGCCGACTCTCCGTTCAAAGGGTTCAAACGGCCTTCATCCCTCGCCCGCTCTTATGTTCAGATTCATGTCTGCTTGGTATTGAACCCTGCATGATATACATGCGTTGTACTCTGTATTCATGTCGAGTTGCCTATAGGGCCTGGTCCACTGCTGATTCTATT
>NW_017829699.1:0-358 GCF_001891065.2 Hippocampus comes
TTTTTTTTTTAAGGACTTGTATACAAATATTTGCATCCCTGGAGTGACATTATCAGCTCGACTTGGCGACTTTCTGCTGAAACGTTATCATGCCGAGGCATTATCACTCAGAAACACCCACATTCACGGCTGCAACGCCCTTTGGGCGAGCATTAGCTAACAGTGTCATAAACACTTCTTCCTCTCTAGCCATGGCTCACCGTTTGCCGTTTCACAGCATCACATCTTTTATCGTACTTTTACCGCAGATGATTCGCTTCATCACAGCATTTTGCAGTGATTGTTCCTCCACACAGACACTTACTGTAGACTCTTTGATCCTTATATGTTGACACCAGCATATCACAGTTTTTTTTTT
>NW_017829700.1:0-358 GCF_001891065.2 Hippocampus comes
TGTCCTCGCACGCCTTCTTTCCCATCCCAAAGTCTTTCAGGTTGGTCAAAGCAAAGCGTCGCATCTCCTTCCACGAGTCTCCGTTGCTCCATATGACACCTTGGGGTTGAAAATCAACTTCCATCATGGAGCGGTGCTCCAGAAGGTGATTTCGTCTGACTCACCGTGTCCGTCGTTGTACTGGCTCACAATGCGTAAGATATCTCTGTCCCCAAACTCCTCCGCGTGGTTGACCAGAGCTTCCTTCACCACCTTGTAGCCGGCCAGGACCACCACCTTCTTGGAGCCCAGGTAGACCCTGAACACCGGCCCGTACTTCTTGGACATCTGAGGATGTGGAAGACAACATGGTTAGTCC
>NW_017829701.1:0-358 GCF_001891065.2 Hippocampus comes
CTTCTTATCGGGAAAAAGAAACTCCACAATCCAAATACAAAAAGCCCTATATTAATAATTAAAAAACCAGTAACGACATCATCAGACACAAGATTACATAAAGCTCTTGCAGGTGGAAAACTTTCCCAGAGTTTACCGACATACTCTTCTATAGAATGTAATCCTTGAACTAAAATAAGAACAAAGAACGTCAACTTTATTTTTTGGTTCATGACTTTTTTGTTTCCTTTTCTTATGGCGCACAATGGTAAGGCTATGATTTTGGTGTGGCAGAAAACCACAATGAATTATAGCATTGTTGGCATACGTTTTTATTTTTTGTATTCTATTCCATTCTTAAAAACCGAGACTACTGTCC
>NW_017829702.1:0-358 GCF_001891065.2 Hippocampus comes
TGTGTGTGTGCTGAGCACCGAGCTCAACTGTGGGGCCATGGATTGATGTACACTGCCTCCCCCTCGAGGCCCAGATCGGCAGGATTGTGTGTCAGTAGGACAAAGGCATGGCGCCATCCGTCCTGCTCCACGGGCCAGTAACTAGAATTAATTACAAACCAATCGAATCGGCTGCAGCCAATTGGCAAACTAATTGGTAATTTCAGCTGCCCATCCAGTCACCGATGGGTATCTCGCTGAGGCTGATGTGGTTGTGGGAGAAGAGTTGTCACTTGGTGCCTTGTTGTCATCGAAAAGCAGAAGATTCAGGCTTTAGTTCAACAGGAATTGGTGAAGCCATTCAGTATGTTTAGATCTC
>NW_017829703.1:0-359 GCF_001891065.2 Hippocampus comes
AAAAAATGAATTTCCAAGTCCTGGTTTTCAATGAGTGTGCTATAAAGTGTTAAGTTATGGGCGAATTTTTAAGAGCAATATGAAAGTTACATTTTATTTTAGATTGTCACTTTACAATTGTATGATTTTTTTAATCTTTCACATTCAGGCCTCGGACGTATTACAAGGGGAAGTACAGCGAGAGTCGTTTTTACGTCCTGCACCAGGACTTTCTGCGATATGTGCGCAACAGGTCGACCTTCACTCATTAATTATGTTTCATTAACATACTGTTCCTACTGCAAGCATATATTTGTCACTTTGCAGGTTCCTGAGATCTCCTAACCTGAATAAAACTTACTGGGCAATAGTCCGACCAA
>NW_017829704.1:0-359 GCF_001891065.2 Hippocampus comes
GGGCATTCAATGTCATGCAATGTGAAAACTCAGAATTTGATCTACATTTGCAGGGAATATACAAGCCTTATGCCGCGCACAAAACATTTGGCATTTAACCTGCCGTCACGTGTGCCATACGGCGTAAGATTCAAGAGCTCGGCTCGGCAAGCATCAAAGTTGTACAAATCAACCTAAACTTTGGTGCAAAATATTTCCGTTGAACAAAATAAGACTTGGGATTGTTTCCAATGTCTATATCTTTGTCACACAATCTTAAACCTTATAAAAACATGTTGCACAAAACTGGAGTATAATTTGCCTTTATATATGACAGCACCAGAAACCTCGGCGTATGGTTCGCAAACTAAAAAAAAAAA
>NW_017829705.1:0-358 GCF_001891065.2 Hippocampus comes
CCGTACCTGGAATCTCGCGGCCGTTGCGCATCCAGCGCAGGCTGGCGGCCGGCTTGCTGCGCGGCGACACGCAGCTGAGCTCCACCTCGCCGCCCTCCACCGCCTCCTGCTTCACCTCCACGACGGGCGTCTCCGGCGGAACCAGCACGGCCAGCGTGGCCACCTGGTGGTGCGTGGCGTCCGTGTAGAGCTGGCAGAAGTAGCCGCCCTCGTCCGAGACGCTCACGTTGGTCAGCGTGATGCGCACCAGCCGCGGCGTGAAAAGCACCATCTGGAAGCGGTCGTCCTTCAGAGCTGGAGGTGGGCAACAAGGACATCGTCACAAGTCATCTTATTTGGCAATCCTATGAGTAGAATT
>NW_017829707.1:0-359 GCF_001891065.2 Hippocampus comes
AAATCTATGCAACAGCATGTATTTTGGGCGGAGCTTCCTACTTTTTTCTCCAGTTTTTCAATGTATCCGAACCTTATGCCTATGGAACCGGAATCTTGATTGTCATTGGATTACGACTTATAGCAGTCAAGTTTGGTATTTCCTTGCCAACTATTTATAGAAAAGAAGAATAAAACTATTTGTCATTTCTGCAGAAGCAGGAATCCATAACAGGATAATTAGAATACCTCCGTTTTTTCAATCCAGACGCTTTGGTAGGGCCAATCCCCAGCACCTACTTTGACGTTGTTGATGGCATCTACAATGTCCATTCCTTCAATGACCCTGCCAAAAGGAGTGTAATTGCCATCCAAATGGTA
>NW_017829708.1:0-359 GCF_001891065.2 Hippocampus comes
CACACAAGGAAAATGTGGAGATATTTCATCAGCATTTCTAATGTCGCTAACGATGAACTAGCCTAGCTTGCGGCTCGCGTCGCCAAAATGTATGCTAGCGACGTACGTTCAAGTGAATGCGAGCTGCTG
Source organism: Hippocampus comes (assembly GCF_001891065.2). Lineage (NCBI taxonomy): Eukaryota > Metazoa > Chordata > Actinopteri > Syngnathiformes > Syngnathidae > Hippocampus > Hippocampus comes. The sequence goes on from NW_017829708.1 coordinate 130, forward strand.
GGAGCCTCTCGATTTTTACCCGCGTCATCTTTCAAACTGCAACCACCTTGATTGTGGCTAACTTTTCATGATCATTTTATTGATAAAGTACAACGTACCGTATGTTCAGCCTCAAAAGCTTATACGGGCTCCAAATATGAAATCGCTTTGTGTGAGGAGGAACCTTTAAGATGGCAAGCTGGTGTTTGACCAAGGTAGTTGTGTTTTCAACAGGAAAAAAAAAGCTTGGC
>NW_017829709.1:0-359 GCF_001891065.2 Hippocampus comes
TTCACATCAGATATTCCCGAAAAACAAAAAAAACTTTCCTCCGAGATTTCTCCTATTTGGGTTTTGGATGAGCCTTCTCCAATGTCAATGCTCATTTGCTTATCAGTGAAGATGGATGCCCTGCCTGATTCTAAGCCTCCCTCATCGGGGCTTAGGATCAGCAAATGGAATGGCTCGTCCATACCAGCATTTAAATAAAGCCACAAAAATCGAGAATAAAACTACAAATAAAACAATAAATAGGGAAAATGAGCAACACTACCTCATTCAGTTGTACGCGCCTCACTACCAACCTCACGCGACTCATGCAATGCCTGTTTTTATCTGCTGCTGACTTCACATGACCACTACTACGACTA
>NW_017829710.1:0-359 GCF_001891065.2 Hippocampus comes
CACGCAGCCAACCATTTGCTGTGGCTTGTTCTGTGCAGGATCACAGGCGAGCTGATGACTGGTACAGGCTGGACTGGTCGCCGCACATGTGGACAAATAACCATTCACGCCTTTGGGTAATTTAGAGTCCAACCCAAGGAAGGATAGGTATCTTTAATGTAATTTTTGAGGTGCTCACAATGTTTCCTCGGTACTACTGGGAGGCCACATAGGACCACAATCAAGTCAAGTCACACTTATTGATATAGCCCTTAATTGCAAACAGTCTCGAAGGGCTTCATATGCCCACAATTGACAAGTATTCACAACATCCCATGACCATAGCCCCCTTGAGGGCAAGGAAAAACTAAAAAAAAAAA
>NW_017829711.1:0-359 GCF_001891065.2 Hippocampus comes
AAAAAAAAAAGTGACAAGTGAAAAATGTTGATCCTCAGTGGATGCAGCTGGGGGCCACGAACAGTCTGAAGCTCTCCATCAGTCCGCTAGCTCTCTCGCTGTCAGCTCGTAACTGCTCGCTAGCAACAGCTAACAAGCAGGCTCAAGAAGGAAGCCCCGTTCCCAGCCAATGAATATTAACCGCATCGCCAAATGTGCCTGAATTGCATTTTGGGAAAGTCGAAACACCCATTGACACCTAGTAATAATCTTAAGTATTCCATTAACTTGCCATGCATGTTTTTGGACTGTGGAAGAAAACCAGAGTGCCCGGAGAAAATTCATGCAGGCGCGGGGAGAACATGCAAACTTCACACAGG
>NW_017829712.1:0-359 GCF_001891065.2 Hippocampus comes
ACAACACGTGATTCAATTGAAGATCAAATAGTGCTAGATGGCATCAACTATCGCTTCATTGACACAGCTGGAATCAGAAAAACATCCAATCAAATTGAAAAAATAGGTGTTCAGAAGACCTATGAGAAAATCGAAAAAGCACAAATAATTATGTATGTGCTCGACCGCTTGAATTTTGATGAAAATAAAATTAACACCATTCAGAAAAAATATCCTGACAAAAGGGTTTTATGGGTCATCAACAAAGTGGATAGTCTAAGCAAGCAACAACTCAAGACAACGAAAAACAAAGCCCAGGATGCTATTTTAATCTCAGCAAAAACTGGGGAAGGAATTGAAAAGTTGAAGTCAATTCTGAT
>NW_017829713.1:0-359 GCF_001891065.2 Hippocampus comes
ACATTTTGGAACTTGTGTTTTTCCAAAGAAAACACTGTCCCTCAAGGGCCGGATTTTGATGTCAAACCAGTATCCCGCCCTCCCATTTTGAAAGCAGAACGCTCTTTTCTATAATTGGCTTATATGCGTACCCCGCAGACAGTTCCAGGGCCACACCGATGGAGCAAGCTGCATAGACATCTCGAATGATGGCACCAAGCTTTGGACGGGAGGCCTGGATAACACCGTCCGCTCGTGGGATCTCCGAGAAGGCCGTCAACTGCAGCAGCATGACTTCACCTCGCAGGTAAACTCAGTGTGACTCGTACAGGCGGGTCAGAGCACAAAGAAAGGCAGTGAAATCCCAAATCGCAGGCGTT
>NW_017829714.1:0-359 GCF_001891065.2 Hippocampus comes
GCTGTTTGTAAATTGGGACATTCCGCACCAGTCTTTTGTAAACATCATTAGCTTACATCTTGTTCTTTGAGGTACGGGCACCGCTGAAACACTCTCGCACTCACTACTAAATGCTCTCTCACACACACACGACTGAATTTGTTCACAGAAATTGCTGAAAAATACTGAAACACTCACACCCTGATGAAATTTATTTGACTAACACATCTTACTCAAACACTTTCACACACACACCCAAAATGCTCTCTCACATACAACGGGAATGCTCTCTCACACATACTTAAACAGTCACACACTGATGAAATTTATTTGACGAACACACACGACTGAAACGCTTTCACACACACACACACACACAC
>NW_017829715.1:0-359 GCF_001891065.2 Hippocampus comes
ATCTGCTCAGACATTGTTCGATTCCTTTTCCTGGTGGGCCGGGTACGCCCGTAAGTAATCAGTTACGGTATTACAGGGCAGGTCCAAGAAGGATGCAAACTCTTTCTCTAGTCGAACCCCCCGGGATTGATCGGAATCGGGGAGAGTTACCACTCGATCGCACTCACTTAGGATTTGCAGGTCTTCGAGTATGATGGCCTTTAGGGTGTCTCGGTCGGGGTACGCATCCTTGGCCCCGATTCGCCAATATTCTACGTCAAACTCCACCGGACTGAACACTAAGGCCCCAGTCTGTCGAAGATCGTGGGCTGCCGACCTGAAGGCGTCGTGGTTGTTCCGGGGCTTGCCACGGATCGGAC
>NW_017829717.1:0-359 GCF_001891065.2 Hippocampus comes
AATACATTTCTAATTAATACAAGTCCGAAATGACCGACTTGGTACTCAGAACATACATAAATCCTAGCTAAAAATCCCGACTGAGGACCCTACAATGCTTAGCTCCAATGAGAGGAAGATTCCAGGGGCTGCATGGATGTCAAAGAGAACATGGTTGAGGTCAGGTTGCTCCTCATGTGGCTGTACCATTCTTCATGCTGCTGCTGAGAGGTCGCCTGCGCCGTGATGGGAGGACACGGATACGGGCTGACCGGACCTTGGGAATGGTGGGGGTACACTCTGGCAGGCAGCACCGCAGCAACGTGGGGAATGTGGGCCAGGGGCTGGCCGTAGTACTGCCGGGCCATGGATGGTGTGAC
>NW_017829718.1:0-359 GCF_001891065.2 Hippocampus comes
TCTGTTCATTTTCGCGCGAGTCATTAGCTATTACGTTGCTTATGTTACATGCTGTTTACATGAATTGGTAACAGGACATGGCAAAACAAAAAAAATTTAGTGATTGATTCAAATTTAATTGTCAGGACAATGTTTGTTTTCCGGTGCTACATGTTTGCAAAACAGGGAAAAGCTAGCTTTCAAAAGTAACGATTTTGTCACAAGTATTGAGTTTTCAGACGCCTCTTGCGACAATTATTTTCGAAATATTGACTTGCTCGTTTAAATTCCACTCTGTAATGGACAACATGGGTGGAACTATTTTTACAATGTTTACTGTATGACATTGAGCTACCGTCGCACATATATCATATTTATGC
>NW_017829719.1:0-359 GCF_001891065.2 Hippocampus comes
ATATGAGATGTAGTGGTTCACATAGCTGACTCTTGTCAGATCAATTTCACAACATTCGCCCATTTACGAGAAATCTCACTTCTACGTGATAAATTTCAGGCATGCATCAATTTTTCTGGAGAGAGGACCCCAGCGTATTGGCAGTGTTTATAAAAAGGCCATGTTCCGACAGTACACCGATGCCACATACAGCCAACAAGCCCCCCGGCCCACCTGGTTGGGCTTCCTGGGACCCATACTGCGAGCGGAAGTCAACGACATCATCGTGGTCCATTTGAAGAACATGGCATCCAGGAACTACTCGATGCATCCCCATGGAGTTTTCTATGAGAAGAACATGGAAGGTGGATTTGAAAGAG
>NW_017829720.1:0-359 GCF_001891065.2 Hippocampus comes
ATATATATGGCGTATTCATCGAATTCAAGAAAAAAAAGGATGCGAGAAATATTCAGCAATAAAGTAAGCTAATGGCTATTTGACTTTGGTTCTAAACCCGAAATAACACCAACCCCAAAAGCTTGAGTATGAAATTAATTGATGATGACAAAGGACATTTTCGCAAAAATTAATTCAATAACCTTGGCGCGCTTGTGTATGTAGGTTTTCTGCGCTGGTACGAGACGCATCACTGTGTACTTCCTGGAAGAAGAAAATGCAGGCGAAGCGAGAGAAGCAGCTGGTACAGAAGTACTCATCGCAACTGAAAGAGCAGAAAGCCCAAGCGAAAGAGGTATACAATTAAAAACAAAAAAAAA
>NW_017829721.1:0-359 GCF_001891065.2 Hippocampus comes
AACCCGACTGTGTTCTTTCTCAGCCTCCAGTAGCGGAACCCGGCTACACCGCGGGTACGTGGAGGAGGCCTCTCCAGAGGACAGACCCCCACAGACCACGCACATTGTCTTTGTGGTCCATGGGATCGGGCAGAAGATGGATCAGGGACGCATTATCAAAAACACGGGAATGTGAGTTTTCTCTTTGGATTTCTTTCACTTTTTTACTGACACTAAAATCCCACATTTCTTCAAATCAAGCCCCAAAAGTAGGATTTCCATTCGGCTACTAATCATTCCAAATTTGTGATGCAAATTTCATTACAAATTGCGTGCATATTTGGTTTCTATTTCGATGCAAATTTGGTTCCAATTCGAAC
>NW_017829722.1:0-359 GCF_001891065.2 Hippocampus comes
ATCGTGAGTTATCTTGTCATGTGATCAAATTGTCACATCGTGTTGTGGTGTTAGCATGTCGGGATTTCATTTCATCTCATCACGTCATGTTATCGTTTGTCACGTCATCATGAGGCTATGGAGCAGCCAGCAACTCGTTGACCTTTTGTGCACGTGTGTATTTGTGTGTGAGTGTGTGTTGCCTCTGCCAGTCACATTGCGGGCACATGGCAACAGGATCTAAAAATAACCTCTTCGTCCTGCAGTATCAGGATTCCTTTGAAACTCCCAACATGTTGACACCGTTTCTTCTTCTTCTCCTCTCCGCCGCCTCTCTTTCCTCTCTGCCGCTTCCTCTTCCCTCAATTGCTATTTTTTTT
>NW_017829723.1:0-359 GCF_001891065.2 Hippocampus comes
TGACCTATGGAATGATTTTGATCAATTAAGTCTGAATTCGGCGGCAATTTCAAATCTAAGATCAAGGGGGGTAGAGCTGATAACAAATCAATCGCTCCGAAATCAAATTATTAAACTCTATGACCAAACCTATTTCTATATTCAAAAATCGAATGACTTCTTTAGGGAAGATCATGTACATATTACGTACAAAAAATACCTAGAACATATTGAACCTGTTAAATGGAGGGAGGCGGCAATTCCCAGTGATTATCAAAAATTATCGGAAGACAAAGAGTTCATCAACCATGTGCAATGGATTAGAAATGCTGCTGAATTCGATTCTGAACACCATATTTCGACAATCAAGGAAATAAAAG
>NW_017829724.1:0-359 GCF_001891065.2 Hippocampus comes
CATACTCCTCAATGACTAAAGCCAACTCCTTCCACACCAATATTACTCAATTCCTATCGCCCTTCCTCTGACTCACTCCCGGATCCTTGGAAGCGCCACGGCTACTTTAGCAATTCCGCAGCAAAATGAGGGTCAGCAACGTTGGTGCCACGGACCGCATTTTCTTTGATGATCTAAGTTCATGCAAGGCACTCAGTTCGAATCGCTCAGCGGTTCCTTACGAAGAAAAACGGGATTCGCAGGTGTACGCGCACCAAATAGCCACATATGGTGCAAATTACTCAAGTGCAGGGTGTTGGAGATGTCGAGGGGGTTCTTGGACAGTGGATGGTGCGGCATTGCCACTGTTACATGTGACA
>NW_017829726.1:0-359 GCF_001891065.2 Hippocampus comes
CAAACATGCCTCCAGCCGGCGCAGGTGTGGAATTTCAAGGACTAACTTTTTGCTGTACGCGCTTGTTTGACAGCCAGAAATGCCACGGGGGGCGGCATTGTCAAAAGTTGGCAAACGAAGCCAACAAGTCGGAAGAGTGATGCGATAGTCTGCTCGTCATCATTGTCAGTGTTACTGAAAGTTATTTATTGTTTTTCTTTAATTAAAGTTATACCTTTAAGCATACATGAAGAGTGTGTCCAAAAAGTGTGCATGTCTTGAAAAAAGGGTAAGGTGGGTCAGGGTTTGGGTTTGAGATGAGATCCGTTAGGGTGAGACAATAGCATATGTCAAATTAAAAAGTACTGTCTTGAAAAAAA
>NW_017829727.1:0-359 GCF_001891065.2 Hippocampus comes
CACCAAACCCTATGGCCGCCAATTTATTAGCAGCTTGCCACCAATGCCGCAAATTGAAAGCCAACAGGATGCACTGGCTTTTCTGGAATCGAATAAAATAGCTGAATGATCAGACTCGCCATTGACACGACTTCGGAGGCTTGCTCAGTCGCTTTGAGCACTGGTACCGATGAGATTTTGCAGCGCTATCAGCATGCACCGCGCCGGCATGGCGAGTTGCTGCTGCCATGGGCTGATGAATTGATGGCTGAGGCAGGTATTCAGCGCAACCAGCTTGATGCAGTTTGTGTGACCCGTGGGCCAGGGAGTTTTACCAGTTTGCGAATGGGTTTTTCAGTGGCACTGGGTATCGCTTATGC
>NW_017829728.1:0-359 GCF_001891065.2 Hippocampus comes
CACCCCAGACCTGTACTGCTCCAATTATGACTTTTAATAGTAAATTGATTGCATAGAGTGGTAGTAGTAAATTAATAAAGCTGACAGACCTCCGAGTGCAGCGTGTTGGAAGGTGACACGTTGAGCACAGGACCCAGTTTCTCCAGCCTGTTGGCTGAGTGTCTGCGCGGGGGCACGGGTTTGATGGTGTGGGTGATGGCCAATGAGATCGGCCGCAGTTTGTCCCTGATGTTCTCCTGCATGGAGGGACGAGTTCGTAAATGTTTCGGAATCACAATGACAGCGCTAGTGGTCACTGCAAATGTTGCGACGATTATCCGTGTCATCAACTGTCATTGTAACTGGTCACTTTAGCTTCA
>NW_017829729.1:0-359 GCF_001891065.2 Hippocampus comes
GTCACCAGTAAAAAAATGGTTGGAAAATGTCCAAAACAAGACTGTGTGCAGAGACGACAAATTCACTATACGCTCACGCTACTGTCGTGACCTTTCTTCTCTCATCCCGTCTCTCCGGCTGCTCTCAAAAAATAAACGTGGCGCGACTTTCAGCTCGCTCAAATAAAAACACTAACTGAACAAGAGTTACATTTCTACTTACACGCATTCTAATCATGGCAGCCGGCTTGCAGCGACAGAATAAAGATGACAGACCTTTGGACTAAAAGCACCACCATCACTGAAACATTAAGAAGGCCTTCGGTTGAGAAAAAAAAGGGCTTAAAGCCTCCCAACTAGTAGGTGCAATTTGTAATCAC
>NW_017829730.1:0-359 GCF_001891065.2 Hippocampus comes
CCAATCGCAGCTGACTTGGGGCATTTGGCCGAGTATGACCTCAACTGGTTGCCAGCCGTCAATGAAAAACAGATCAAAATTGTTGTCGAAATCGCACTCATTTTTTGTGAAAACAGAAATTGATGGACCACACCACCCGGGCGCAAGTCCGTGACGGATCGGAATCGACTTTTCATCCATCGGCCGCTTTGGCAGGTGTGATTACTCTGAAAAGGGATCGGCGTTGTCACTTGTTGAATGAAGAGCCTCCTCTTCGCTCTCGGCCCTGACGCATGATGGGGTGTGCTATCTGAACAAAAACAACAAGTTCCACTGACAGGAGATGCCGACGCATCTCGGCGGGGGGGGGGGGGGGGGGG
>NW_017829731.1:0-359 GCF_001891065.2 Hippocampus comes
CTTGCTCTAACCAACCAATCAGAGGATGGAAAAAATGCTGACGTCCACAAGGGCCAGCGCGCTGACCCTGTGAGGATGAATTTTGGAATTCTATTGGTCAAAAGGAGAAAAGACTTATCATAGGCAAGGAAATATGATGACATCCCGTTTGGGTTTGTAGCCTTAAAGTGGAGGAAGCAGTTGGAATTTACAACATATCTTCCTCAAGCAATCGTGCCAAACCTTCCGACTCAGATGTGTTCCCATGACTCCCCACGCTGTCCACATCCTGCTTGTTTATTGAGCTTCCACAGCGGCATGGCATTCAATTCCCACATTACTTTAGGCAACCTGGAATACTGTACATGGGGCGGGGGGGG
>NW_017829732.1:0-359 GCF_001891065.2 Hippocampus comes
GGAAGACAGGGAGGAAGGAAGAAAGAATGAATAAATACATCAAAAGAGGTCATTTTATGAATGTACCGCATGAACACGCATAAATAACTGACACACAGTGAACCTGGGAAGCATTCACAGCGCTTCACTTTTTCGACATTTTGTTACGTTGTCGGCTTATTCCCAAAATAGAGCCAATTGGCATCCGAGGCCTTCGGGATCTATTTCTGAAAATCTGTCTGCGCGAGCGCGCTAATTTATCTCCCAGCATCCCCACGCCGTTTATCTAGCCCGCGACTCATTGACAAGTGGATCGTATGAAGCGCTGCCTCCAGCCGCACTCCCCCCACACCGCCCCTTCACTCACACACACACACACA
>NW_017829733.1:0-359 GCF_001891065.2 Hippocampus comes
AGTGTGTTTAAAAACCTAAAAAAGTAAGTGTCTTAAATTCTGTAAAAACATGCCAAGAGAATATTTCAACAGTCTTTTTCTATTTTACTTATTGACAGTGTGGTCTGGAAGGTAGCTTTAGTGACGGGGGAGGCTTTGCTGTCTACTTAGTATACGTAAAGTTGTTTTTTTTTCCCCCCTTGAAATATTTCAATGAAGTTCTAATATAGTGACTTTATTTTCATATAACTACAGTTTTTTTCCCGCTAACAATATTTAGACATTATTCTGCTTCAGTTGCATAAAATTGTGAGTTTTACACAAAAGTATTTTGCATTTGTTCTCTAAAACTGACTTTTTCCCCTCTGAATATTTCGACG
>NW_017829734.1:0-359 GCF_001891065.2 Hippocampus comes
GGGGGGGGGGGGGGGGGGGGGGGGGGGGGCTTCTGTCACTCATTGGCTTTGCACTGTAGAAACAGGCGCGTGCTGCTGTTATTTAAACTGCTTCCTGTGACCCTAAATTGGACGTGGGGCTGAAAAGGAGCAGATCAGCCCGCGAGGCCTCGAGACCACCCCCACCTCCACAACCCCCCAGCTTGAAGCCCACCGCTTCGACAAACCATGAGTGTTTACCCAATCAGCTTGCGGGGAAAAGGACCCGCCGGGTCTCTAATTTTCCAGCCTGCAGCCATATGGCGCTTTGGTGCCCTAACCGCTCACAGATGAGCCCCAAATAAGACGTTTGGGGTGCATCCTCTACACTTGAGGGAGGG
>NW_017829735.1:0-359 GCF_001891065.2 Hippocampus comes
CTAGTGTGTGAGCAATTTTTAAATTTTTTGGCGAATACAAATCGAAAGAAGAATTAATCAGTTGCAGGAATATTTAATTACTCAACAAATACTAGGCATGAAATGAAGCTGGCCTATAACAATGTGTATATGCCACGTCGGCAGACGCCGCCACGTCACATACACTAAGCGTTGATAGCGCATCCTGTTGCACCTTGTACTGCGCTCCGCGCCGCACAATGCACAACAAAGGCTCAACGCCAATTGTAGCCTCCGCTGGAAAAAAAAATTGGGCTTCGCCCAAACCCTTTTTCCTACTCCGACTACAACTGCGTTGCAGCCGACCGTTGGGCGACATTTGAAAAATTGAAAAAAAACAC
>NW_017829737.1:0-359 GCF_001891065.2 Hippocampus comes
TTTTTTACTTTCCCCAGTGGCTGCATGTGTAAGCTAATGAGATATGCGTGCGGTTTGCATACAACCACAATAATGGAGGTGAACCTTTTCACGTTCAAGGCGTCAGGAGTATGGGAGGTCACAGGTCTCACATTTATCAGATTTAAGTGTCAGATATAGGCAACGTGGGTGGGACGCAGTGTATGCATTTGTAAATGTGTGTGTGATCACCGCAGGGTGATGTGAGTTATCTTTTGTCAAACCCGTCAGGGAAGAACGGCGTAGGAAGAGATGACAGAGATGATCAGGGGGAAAAAGGCCGGAGAAGAGGAAAGGAACATAGGAAATGACAAATGTTGCAGGAGGTGACGAGCAGAAAG
>NW_017829738.1:0-359 GCF_001891065.2 Hippocampus comes
TAACTCTGTTGGCGACATAAAGCTCGTCAGTAAAAATGAATAAATAAAGCGCGTTGCATTTAAATCTGCAGGGTTGAAATGGAAAAGAGTAGCAGATTATCATCGAGAAATTACGGTAGGCCTATCTGCCGTTCTTTGAGTTCAGGGTGCTTAGTGCTTGTCCTTCAAGTGTTGACGACTTTGGCCAGGCAGGTTTTAAAACACCGTTTACACATGAGGTGCACTGGCGTTAATTGCCTCGCCTTGCTCATTTGTCTTCAACCTGAAATACATGTACTCTCATTTCACACTTGAGACCCCTGGTTTATCCACCAGTTGCGGCATGGTGACGCGTTACTGCAGTCATTCTCCTCTCTCTC
>NW_017829739.1:0-359 GCF_001891065.2 Hippocampus comes
CCCGCCTACTGCCCGAAGACAGCTGGGATAGACTCGACCCTTGTGAGGACAAAGCAGATCGGAAAACGGATGGATATTCGCCAAATAACAGCTACCCACCCTTTTGTGAGTCCTTGCAGGGCGTGTCGTACTCAGCTGTGACAATGAAAACACTTGTTTCTCTATCCCACAAAATATTTGTCTGTTTCATACTCTAAACTGTTTTTGAAGCACCTTATATCTTTATATCTATTGGTAGTACTTACTACGGGCGCTCACATCTTTTAAATTGAAACTGATGTTCCAATTCTAAACATTTTTTGTTGTGAATTTTCACTCTCAGCCTGTGTTGTGAAGTTGCTGTTGTTGTTTTTTTTTTT
>NW_017829740.1:0-359 GCF_001891065.2 Hippocampus comes
TCTGCCATCTAGTGGAAGAGCATGTAATTGTTCTGACTGTCACTTTACATAGCAGCCATTGATGGATGAACAAAGCGACATTATTTTTCTTGAATGTCGGCTTTTGCGGCACACCCAATGACCTCTGACACCACACGGGTTGTTCCTCACGACATGGAGACCGTGTCAGTGTTTCTCTTTTGTTCACAATTACTACAGTGAGCATCCACTTGTGTGGGGAGTGGAAGTGTCCAGTGGGCAAGGGCCTCACATGGTCAAGACATCCTTACAGGTCAGCGACAGACCACTGGTTGATCACGTCATCTTTGAAACCGGTGAGTTTCGTCCACTCCAACACATCCAACTGAAAATTCCAGCCA
>NW_017829741.1:0-359 GCF_001891065.2 Hippocampus comes
GCTTATTCTATTGATTCTGTTTTAGCATGATAGTGACCTTTACGGCAAAACGACATCACATAGCGTCAAAGCGCAGCTCGGGCTTTGGCGTCTGTGGCTGTTTCCGATTTTGGCCAATTAGGTTTGGTTGGCTTGAAGGGTCGAGGCCCACACACGAGCACATGATGGTTTCGTCAGCTTTTACATCTTCACCAATAATATTCCCAGAGACGCACGAACGTCGGACAGACGCTTGTAATTCAGATGACAAGAAAATGAAAAGCTTTCACTGCCCTCACGTCACATTGGGGGAAGCAAACGAACAACTGGGACAATTTCAGCTTGAATGCCATTTGGCCCGGTCCTAATCCCCCCCCCCC
>NW_017829742.1:0-359 GCF_001891065.2 Hippocampus comes
GAAGAGCTTTGAATTGGATTCAAATAAAACCCACTCGATCGAGCCAGAGGGGCCCAATCAAAAAAAGATTGCCTTCAAGACAGCAAATACTGATTTTAAAGTGACCATTTCCAATAAATCAGGTGAGAAACTTACTTTGATCTATGATAAAGCTTCCAATGTATTGATGTTGGACCGCACCCAATCAGGCACCACAAATTTTAACTATGAGTTTGGCAATAAGCTCTAATATATGGTTATGGAGAGGTTCAAGAAGATTTTGAAATAGAAATGTACCTAGATCGATCATCAATCGAAACATTCGTGAATAAGGGACAATACGCCTTGACCCGACTGATATTTCCATCAATGCCTTATAC
>NW_017829743.1:0-359 GCF_001891065.2 Hippocampus comes
TGTGCACATCAAAACTGACATTTGTCGCAAAAAGTAGGAACAGCAGGTTTTATGTTTACCTTTCGCAGGCCATGCCGATTTGGATCGGAATGGCATTGCCATCAAAACCCATTTTCATCAACAGAATAATTCATGTTATTCACTACAGTTCAACGAAATACCATTTACAAATGCGGGCCAAAAGAACGGGAGCAAAAACGCAAAATGCATCCGTATTAAGGAAAATACCCATGCTTTGCACCTGCGTTCCCTCCCCCAAACCTGCAAATGCATGTCCAAAAATGCGTTCGCCCGAACGCACATAACGACCCTCCTCTTTCTGCAGCTACACCGCAAACGTTTTTTTTTTTTTTTTTTTT
>NW_017829744.1:0-359 GCF_001891065.2 Hippocampus comes
AAAAAAAAAAAAAATCAATGTTAATACTGACCTTGTCCGGCCTGCAAACAGGCAAGGTGTAGAAGTGATACGTCTCCTGAGGGTTATGATAAGGACCCACTTTGTTGACATACAAAGTCACTTTGTCCCCCTGCTTGTAGCCCAGCGCCACAGCTGACAGGAGGCAGAGGACGAAGACGCAAGGCAGGGTCATGGTTTTGCGCCGGCCGCCTGGCTGGGGTCCTCTTCCGCAGTGCATAACCGCTGGTGCGGACACAAAGAGTTAGCCATCAGTTTCCCAGACCTCTTCGAAGGAGCGCGACGATATCTGTGCCATTACCGGACGCCTGGACGTGATACAATAAAGTTGTATCCAATCC
>NW_017829745.1:0-360 GCF_001891065.2 Hippocampus comes
AAAAAAAAAAAAAAGAATCATGTTGCGTGTCGATCAAGCGTAAATGTGTCACGATTTTGGAATCCCCTGAAATAGAGTCTAACAATAATTATATAAAAACGTATAATATAAATGCTTGTGGACATGACACACAGGCAGCAGGTGAGGAAGTGAGCTGGGTGTGCCGAGGGGGGCCTCCCAGTGGGTGGCGCTACTCGGGTCCGGAGCTGGGGTGGCGATTCACACAGGCATGTGCATCTCAGAGTACTCGTCGTGACACTCACGCTCGTCGAACGTCGGCTCGGCGTCGTCTGCGTCCAGCTGGAAACACAATTGAGCTTTTGTAAAATGAAAACTAGATCAAAAGAATATGTAATAGGG
>NW_017829746.1:0-360 GCF_001891065.2 Hippocampus comes
AAAAAAAAAAAGTCTCAAGCAGCAATCTCCCCCTGTTTAAAATGTGCCACAGTTCCATTCCTAAACAAGATAAGAGCCATGCCGATTTTTTGGCGGGCTACTTCAAGTCGGTTTCTGCATTAGAAAAAGCCATTTAAAGGAAAAAAAAATCTGCCAATTCTTTCGAGCTAATACTTGCAATTGGCAACAGGCGGCGGACGACGTAGGTTGAACAAAGAGAGCCATCAACATGGAAAAATGACATGCCTCAAGCAGTGAGGTGTGTGTTGTCATGAATTGGATCCTTTCAGTGCTTCAATATGTTTTCTAAATACCACGCCTTAGCCTTGAAGCTTGTTACTGTATATTGTCCCACTCCAT
>NW_017829748.1:0-360 GCF_001891065.2 Hippocampus comes
CACACACACACGCAAATACATAAACGTCTCAAATACAAAAAATAAGTGGTGCAAAGACTCACCAAATCCGGCAGATGGAGCTGTGGTGAAAAAAGGTTGTTACTGCGGAATTAGCAAGTGCAAAGAAAACGCATCGAAGAAAATGACTGGCACCAGCAACCCTCCTGAGGTTAAGATCATGAATAATGCGGCAGTACAGGCCTATTATGTTTAAAGGAATCATTTTTAGTGTTCTTTTTAAGAGTGTGGTATTCGTAAGGGGAAGTACTGCTTCGTTAGCGTCCCTTTACTGGCCCCCTATACATTTTGGAGTTCTTTTCGGCAAATTCGGCAAGCCCCCTCGCTGCTCATCTTTAAAAC
>NW_017829749.1:0-360 GCF_001891065.2 Hippocampus comes
ACCCTTGAGGAACCCCACTAGAAACATTACCCCAGCTAGATTTACTACCATTTATGCAAACTCTTTGCTTTCTACTTGTCAGCCATCCCCTTATCCATTTAATTAGATTACCTCCTATGCCATGAGCAGATATCTTTTTAATTAACCTTTCATGAGGAACTTTGTCAAACGCCTTACTAAAATCTAGGTAAACTATGTTATACTCCTTATCACTATCTACTGCTTTAAATACTTCTGAAAAGAATGACAGTAGATTAGTGAGACAAGACCTACCATTTCTAAACCCATGCTGTGAGTCAGAGATTAAGCCATGTTTATCTAAATGTTCTTTGATTCTGTCTCCTATTATGGCTTCTAGTA
>NW_017829750.1:0-360 GCF_001891065.2 Hippocampus comes
TCACGTTATTGCCTGACCGCGTAATGAAAAAAGGGGAAATACATTTTGTTTTTTGACACGTAAAAAGGATGAATAGTTGGTGAGCCAATACTAAATATAATCCACCGCCACTTCGGGGAAACAAAAGTTGGGAGACGAGCATGCAGACCGACTCTCATCAATCCACACCTGTCACTCTCATCCGCTGATGAGCATCAACGCGCCCACGTTCACAGGACACTTCCCAGTTTGGGCCTCTGTGGACGTCAGCAGCAGTGACGTGAAACACCCCCGTTAGGATGCCTGCACATCATTACTTTGCTTACTTAACAACAAATAAAATACAGTAAAGGGTCAAGTAAATAAGAATTATTATTATTA
>NW_017829753.1:0-360 GCF_001891065.2 Hippocampus comes
AAAAAAACAAACATTTACCTACCCGAACAAATAGGTAGGGGGGGCTTTTCATTTCATTTGATCATATGATACATACTAAAACTATGGATTATGGATTGGTGGATAGCACACCTTCCCCACAATTCTGTAGTTCAGACTTTGAATCCTGTGTATAGTTTGCATGATCTCACCAATTCATGTTAGGTTCATAGACCATCCTAAATTGTTCATAGGTGTGAATGTTAGTGTGGAAAGTTTGTCAATATGTGCCCTATGATTGGCTGCGACTGATCTGGGGTGCACCCTGACGCTCGCTCAAGGTCAGCTGGTATCGGATGCAACATCGAAGATGGATGGCATATATTTAGGGGTGTGCATCTC
>NW_017829754.1:0-360 GCF_001891065.2 Hippocampus comes
ATTCGGTTACAAGATAAATTTCGGCCTCAAGACTTCTCGACTCCGCTCGAAGTGACCTTAGTTTAGCATTTAGGTAGCCAAAATCATTATGCTTGAACTTATAGCTTTTGGCATTGCCTAGTTTAATTCCGTCTCTGATGCTAGCATGGCAAAACTCATCGTAAAGCACAATGTCATGACGCTGTGGTATCGAAGAAAAAAAACCAAGGTTGGCATCATAGCCTGAGTTGAAAACCAAGGCCGACCCGGCCTCATGAAATTTTGCCAAATACGTTTCAAGTCTTTCATAAAGCTGATGGTTTCCTGTCAACAGACGTGAGCCTGTGGCCCCGTTTTGAAAATGGTGCTCCTCAGTCAAGA
>NW_017829755.1:0-360 GCF_001891065.2 Hippocampus comes
ACAGAAGATCACTTAAAGGCAAGGAATTTTCCCGTCCCCTTTTGTTGAGCATAATTAGCTTTTGGTAGCTCATTAAAGAATATGCGATGTAGTCACCTCTGATCAGGAGTAGCTCAGAAATGTGTTTAGTCTGTTAGCGCCTGGAGCATTAAAGATACAAGACATCCAGTAATTGCAGACTTCGGTCAAGGAGGGGTGGTGAGGGGGGACTTCTATGAATGTAGTTATCTGCAAAAATAAACGTTACGAATTGCATTTAGGACCACATTAACATTTGATTTCCATGAAATGATGCTTTGGTCGGCATGATTAATGGAGCGTTGGTAAACTTTGGTGTTTACATTCATTCAAAGCAGCCAA
>NW_017829757.1:0-355 GCF_001891065.2 Hippocampus comes
GCACAGTCTTGCAGACTCTGACTGAGCTTTCTCCTACGCCTACGCTTTACATTTCACTACCATCCGGGCTGATAAGAAGCCCATTTTGGTCGCAACAAAACCTAAATGCTGTAATAGAATTTAAAAAATATATATAAATAAATCGAAAACAATTGAGACGGGATGTTTGCACCGCTTACGAGAGCGGTCTATACTGAACAACTGCACTTCCTGTGTAGTAGTTTAGTTGTCGGCTGCTCGCAAACGGGAAAGACGGCGATGCACACCACACTCTCACGCCCGTCAGAGCATAACTTTTCAGTCAACCTTTGCATACCTACGCTGTGTAAACACACACACACACACACACACACAC
>NW_017829759.1:0-360 GCF_001891065.2 Hippocampus comes
ATAAAGCTCAGTTGAGTATTTGGATAAAATGCATTTCTGCTCAACAGTTGTTATTTTTTGAACGTGAGCAAGGCATCAAGTTGTGTCGTCTGGTCTCGAAATATCGGCGTCAATCTCAGGGGCCCGCGGGACGGAGTGACGTCAGAAGCACGGTGGCGCTTTTCGTCTGCAAAAAGAGCACGGATGACTGCGCCGGGTTTGTTCAAAACGGATCGGTCGGAACGGCGCTCGTCAGGCTGTCGGCATCAGAGTGCGCAAACAGCTGTTGCGAGCACGCGCTGCTAGCAGGGAGCTGCTAACGCGCGCAACGTGTGTTGTAGTGTACACGTCAAAATAATTTTTTTAAAGCAAGCATCGACT
>NW_017829762.1:0-360 GCF_001891065.2 Hippocampus comes
CCAACAATTGGTGCACCAATGGCGCGGTGAAGAAATGGCCATTTTAGTGGGGACCAACACCGTTTTGCAAGACAATCCCAAATTGGATGTACGACATTGGGCGGGAAAATCCCCCATGCGTATTGTTTTGGATAGGGACTTAAAAATTCCCAACAAATTTCATGTTTTGGACGGCAGCATAAAAACTTTTGTGCTGACCGAAAAGAAAAAGGAATCTGCAAAAGAGAATCTGATTTTTGTGACTGTTACATTCGGCGGAAATTTGACAGAACACATTTGCACACTACTTCATGAACACAATATTACAAGTGTACTGATAGAAGGAGGAGCGAAAACCCTACAAAGCTTTATTGACAACCA
>NW_017829763.1:0-360 GCF_001891065.2 Hippocampus comes
GGGGCAGCAGTTCCCCGAGCCACTTGGTCCAGTTTTTTTTTTATCCACATTGGCGTGAAGAAATCCGTCTTACATGTGCGTTTTTGTAAATACAGGAGCATCGGCAGTCAAAACTGCAAGCGCGCGTTTAAATCTTGACGTTCAGAGCAGGCGATGAGGTCTTCTCAAGAGTTCATTTGCAAGCCATTTTATGCCAAATTGTCTCAAGGAGGGGAACAAAAAAATGCCTGTGGCAAAAAGGGCATCATGGCTGCCAATCTTTCCATGCGAGTAAAACTTCCCATGCTTTGGGCCTTACGTAAGGCGCACTTTGCGAAAGTAACGTTTTGAGAATTGGGACTCTGAGAGTGATTATTGTCA
>NW_017829764.1:0-360 GCF_001891065.2 Hippocampus comes
AAAAAAAAAAACAAGTGACCCATTATCGGCATCGTGTGTGATTTCACAACCACTCCCACAAACAACCCGAAGTTCACATGGGGTCACGTTTCCTCTGTCCCTGTCCGCTTCCTGTCTTATACTCCAAACAGGCACAGGTCATTTTATCTCCAACAATCTGACATGAAGTCGGTTTCCTAAAAAGGCAAAAATGCCCGTAGTGGCAGTACCTGTGCCCCGCCCCCAATCCAACAAGAGGCGTTTCCTATCAAAGAGGAAGGAACTCGGAGACGGACGGGAAAGGCCTGAACACACCCGACTGAGTCGAAGTGATCTGTCAGGCCACGTTTGACACGCCTTACGTCTGCTTCTTTGGCACAA
>NW_017829765.1:0-360 GCF_001891065.2 Hippocampus comes
GACAAACTACCCGTCATGACAAGTTCATTCGACTTCCTCTAAAAGCAACTTCGCACGGCATCAGTGTCAAGCAGCCGTGACGACGAATAATTCCCTGCTCATTATTGCAAATTCTCCCTGTTGGGTGGCTGGCTGCGTTATTACAATGCGGTGAGTTTCAATTTCTTTGAATGGAATCCACAAGTAGATTTCTGGGTTAGCCCGGTCTTCAAGTCGGAATAATGCATGCGGACAACAAAGCAATGCTCAGATATTAATTTGGGAGATGGAATTCCTTTTGGCTACCGAGTCGGCGACATTAACTCACTTTGAAAAATTTGCTCCGGTGTCAATCGATCATTCCATTCCACCCCCCCCCCC
>NW_017829766.1:0-360 GCF_001891065.2 Hippocampus comes
CGAAAGGAATTTTGACTTACACCAAACTTGTTTTTCAGTTAGTTCAAACGGCAAAGCCTAAAAGAACATTCCCATAATCAAAGACGGTGGTTTTTACACAGTAGGATAAAACTACAAAATGATACTGGTTATACGTTTGCCCCTTCTTTGCAAATGCATGTAAGGTTTTAGTTCATAGCCATCCAAATTTATCTAGATTTGTTTAGTGCACAGCAATAAAAGCATACTTTCGTTTAATCAATGGTTCTCGTACCGTATACTGGTTACAAAGAACAAATCTGGGATAAATTGACGAAATGAAAACCTCGAAAATACTTCTATACTTTTTCACAGCAATTGCTTCTGCTCAAGAAGAACCAC
>NW_017829767.1:0-360 GCF_001891065.2 Hippocampus comes
TAATTGTACCATTTGTAGACCGTATTTAGCGACCTTTTGCAGAATTTCTTCTACCGAAGCGTTTACAAAAACTCCAACCTTTTTGATTTTTCTTGATATGGATGGAATGATGCCATTCAGATGGCGTGGTGATTTTTCCCAGAAAATAAAACCCATATAGTCGGGCTCTAAAAGTTCGACCTCATCAGGATTATATTTCATGCCACAGACCTTGATTTTCATATCTTTTTTATCATTCCCTCGTAGGTGGGAATCCCATTATTTTTTTGATTAGACCTCTTTTTCGTAACACTATTTCTATAGACCTCTGCTTTTTCCTCGGACTGCTACCCAGACTGCGCCCGGTATGACAGCTCAGAA
>NW_017829768.1:0-360 GCF_001891065.2 Hippocampus comes
ATTTTGATTTTCATTTAATTGTCTTTTTTCCTCATTGCCAAAGCGCAAAAAAGTTTGTCTTAAATTGAACTTGAAGAAACTTATAGGAACCCAGAATGACAATTTTGTTGACAAATAATACTACATATAGCCACGGTGGAGAGTTTGGGGTTGGAAGGATAGATAATAATTGAAGTGCACTGCTTTACACAAAGATTTCATGATTAATCCAGAACATGCAAAAACAATTTAATACACTGCAGCAGTGGGCAGCTCTGTAGCACCTGAGTTAAGTGCATTGCTCAAGGGCAAGCCCTTTGGTCACAAGCACATTCTAGATCATTACTTCAAGCGGGGCCAAGAGAAAGAAACACAATCAAC
>NW_017829770.1:0-360 GCF_001891065.2 Hippocampus comes
TTTTTTTTTCGTTGACTCGAAGGGGCATGGGGGTTGGGGGTTGCCGAAATATTTGCGGGGAAATATGAAGTACACCTTTGTTGTTCTGCGGCCTGGATGAAATTGATATTGACCGCGCAGCGGCAGGCTGAGAGTGGTTGCCATTCCATTTACTTGCTGATGTATGCAAGCCGTTCGCCTGCATGTGTTACAATCGAGATTTGCTATTCATGAGAAACCCTCAGCCGGAGGCGAAACAACATTGCCCATACGTCCCTCGAGTGCTGCTCGTCGATGCCGCCAAGCAATCAATCTATTAATTTTCCATACCATGTTCGCCGATGTATCGCCATTCTTAATTCGTGCCCCGACCATATCACC
>NW_017829771.1:0-360 GCF_001891065.2 Hippocampus comes
GAGCTCTGCCAAAATCATCCTAGTCTATTTTTTTAACAAGATCTACGATCTTAAGACAGGCAGCACTACATTCAGATCCAGCGGTCTTGATCCAAGGCCACAAAATGTGCTAAGTTCCCACATAAGCACAACATAATTAGAACCAGATCTGATGAGATTTGACAGCGATATAAGCCTCTGAACATGTTCAATTGTATAGTCCATGGTACATTGAAATTGCTACCAACTGCAAAACTGGATTACATCCACGCGTATGTGGGTTTGATCTTGCAGCGTAGCCTGTGACCCTGCGTACACATAGCAGAATGTGTGTTCTTCAAATTGAACAGGAGTTGACAAAATTGCGATGACATAAATAAA
>NW_017829772.1:0-360 GCF_001891065.2 Hippocampus comes
TTTGGATACTTGCCAACAAATTATAGGTATCAAACAATCTCTTTTTGTGTCCACTCTTTTTAAATAAATCAATCGCGTGCACGATGTCTTTTTCTGCCCCTATATAGTCCTTATTATTGTTCTTGACTTGTGCCATAGCATATAACACACGACCCGGGTAATCGCTTACGGCTTTATCCAAATCAGCATTTAAAAAAAGGGTGTAGGCCTCACGATAATGGTAGTAGGAGCTATCGGGCAGGGTGATTCTGTAAAAATCACCCAGGTCCCAATGGGCTTCGCCATGAGCCTGTAGATCATTTATTTTTTTTGATACGGTTATGAGTTCGGCATTCACTAGTTTAAAGGCCATGGTATCGC
>NW_017829773.1:0-360 GCF_001891065.2 Hippocampus comes
TTTTTTTTTTTTTAAATGATTCTTTTCTTTATTTATTGAGGGGCAGAGGAGGGGTTAGTCCGGCGCGACAAAGACACCGAAGACAAGCTCAATGATGAAATGAGTTCAATCCAATTTATCTCGCAGCAGCAATGATCGTATCATGAGATGCGGACACAGATTAGCAATTGAGAAGCACAAAGAGGGCATTTGGGAGGAGGAGGGGGAAAAAAAACTAACAAACAAAAAAATCCCCCCAGTAACTTTAAATAAAGACTGGCAGACAGGAAGCGGGTGGATTCTTTTGAAACAGATCAGGATGAAATGAATTATATTTTGATGGTCGAGAATGCCACAAGCTGACACGCACTTACACACAAA
>NW_017829774.1:0-360 GCF_001891065.2 Hippocampus comes
TGCTAAATCTTGAGAAGTGGCAAACAAAAATTGCGACTTAAAACCAGCTCTCAATAGCTCTTTTACTATTTTGATTCCTTCGGCCATGAAAAGACCGTATTCATTTCGGTACTTTTTTTGCACTAGGTTTTTGATGACCTTCATTTGTTTTTTAGTAACCATGCAAATAGTTTATTTTTGGGCTTAATGAGAATCTATATGGGATTGCGGGCCAGCCAAGCAAAAATAGGGTTATTGTGGCTAATGGCTTTCTTAAGTGCCTGCAATAGTCTTAAAAAAGTAGGTGATGATGAACTATTGCTGACAAAGAACTTTATATATGCCGATAGCACAAAGGTCACCTCAGAAGAAATCAAAAAC
>NW_017829775.1:0-360 GCF_001891065.2 Hippocampus comes
GAATAGAAGACCGCTTCATTTTGGATTGGCAACACTACGATTTTTGTCTATTTTTTGCGGTTTATTGTTGCTCATGAACATTACGTTCACAAAAAATGAGTTTTCTATAGAAAAGTCAAAGTTGCTTTTGCTTGTAGATAATTCAAAATCTATGTTGCAGAACAGTACACCAGATTCACTATGGACAAAACTCAAGGCAATTCAAGATAACCCCGCAATCAAAGAGCGGTTTGATGTAATTCCATATAGTTTTGGTCGCAGTATTACGAGTTCTGATTCCATAACTTTTACAGAAGATATTTCGAACATAGGACAGGCCATGGAAAAATCTGCAGAACTGTTCACTTCTGCAAATACCCC
>NW_017829776.1:0-360 GCF_001891065.2 Hippocampus comes
TTTTTTTTCCAAGAATGTGGACTTGTAATAAAATGAAAACTAAAACAAGGTGGGAAAAGCCGTTTGAACATTTATTAGATTTCCTCGATATCCAGCTTAGGATATGTCCTAATATGCCCTTTGAGTAAGTCAGTCCACACACGAGTAGAACAACCGTGTCTTTTTCGTAATATTTTATTTTTCCCACTGCTAGAGCCTCACTAATAGAATTAGTAATGTACTAGTGGGCATTTTGGTGCTGCTAGTAGGGTCCAGAGGTTTCTAGTTGGGCCCAGCAGTGTTACTAGTGCAGCACAGTAGCTTATTAGTCAGCTTTAATTGTTTGTAGGTCAAAAAGTGGCACGAATAGTGAAAAGAAAC
>NW_017829777.1:0-360 GCF_001891065.2 Hippocampus comes
GAAGAAAAGGGTTCTTGGGTTCTCCAGGGTTAAGTTGGGACTTGGTTTAAATTTAGCTTTAGAGTTGATTTAAGTTTTGGTTTAGGTTCATTTTTTGAGTCAGTTTAGGTTTAGGTGTAGCGGCGTAGGTGTACATTTAGTTTTAGGGTCGGTTCGAGATTCGGTTGACAATTGGTTTCGCTTTTATGTTTAGAGTCGGTTTATGTTTGCAGTTTAGGTTTAGAGTCTGCCGCTTCACACTCGTCCTGGAGTTGTCTTCACTTCAATTTCAAACCTTTGGCCTTCTCGAGGACGATGTTTTATAGCCCCCTTCACGCTGTCCATCAAAGTCGGCTATTTGTTACTTTGGGTTCAGGCTGT
>NW_017829778.1:0-360 GCF_001891065.2 Hippocampus comes
GTATTGGTACATCAATCAAAAAAGGACAAATTGGTGGAAATACTCAAAAGTATCATAACCAAAACCTATGGAGAACCCTCTCAAAAATCGCAAGATTTGGCACGAATCGCCACGCCCAAACATTATAAGGGGTTAAAGGCCATGCTTGATGATCAAGACATTCTTTTTGGTGGCAAGTTTTCAGATGAAGACCAGTACATATCGCCAACCCTGGTGGATGAGCCAGCTTTGGACAGCAAACTTATGGAGGGGGAAATATTTGGACCCATCCTCCCCATTTATGGCTATGATACCCAAGAAGACCTTGATAAAATAATTGGCCGTTACGGCAAACCCTTGGCTTTGTATGTTTTTTCGAAC
>NW_017829779.1:0-360 GCF_001891065.2 Hippocampus comes
GAGAACATGCAAACTCCACACAGGGAGACCGGAGATGGAATCGAACACCCCATCAAGTTATACATCATATTAAAGGTCCTGATAAGGGCTTTCCACATGCGTAATTGATTAGTCAGTATGTCATCATACAACGATATTATTATGCAAAAACAATTGGGTCTGATTTGGCAAGTGAAGTCCAAGCGACAAGGTTGAAAATCAACCCGCAATAAACTACATCAACTCTTCTACTCTAATATTAAAGCATTTGACAAGAGTTTTCCAAATGCATACAATTGTACTATGTCTTGATATTGCATCACATTACAGAGCAATGGGTCGAAAACACTCGTACATTGACATTTGAAACCAAAAGGGGAC
>NW_017829780.1:0-361 GCF_001891065.2 Hippocampus comes
AACAACAACAGCAAATCAATAAATGTGGTGGGAATTAAAAACATATAATCAATAAACAGCACTTTGCACACACAGATGCACTATAAAAAAACACAACTTGTATTTTGGGGGGATAAAACTGTAATTTAAGTTGGAACAACTTTAAAATACACATGATTGATCTTTATGGGAACAATATTGGTTAGCACAACAAAGCAAGCTAATTGTTTCCTCCAGAGTAATTTGCTGAGCTGTTTTTACTTATATTTTGAAGTTGGGGGAGCAATACAAGGGACAACAGTTCTGTAAACTCTTATTTATTAAAATACTTTAAGTGCCCAACTTAAAACTTCATCAAAGGCTGTTAGTTCACCCAAGTTTT
>NW_017829781.1:0-361 GCF_001891065.2 Hippocampus comes
AATAAAGTACCTCGTTCTCTAATTTGGTAGTTCCGTTAATGGTTTTGGTAAAGCTAAATGCTCCGATAGCATTTTTATAATTAGCTAGAGCAGTAGAATCGTTTACAGTAATTTCTACAGATTCTTGTTCTACCGCTTGTTGTAAGTCTGTGGTTTTATGTGCTGTTTTTACCTGTTCTTGCTTAGCTTTTTTGGCTTCAAGTTCTTCGGGTGATGGTTGATTAAAATAGAACATTGCTATCATTACGGCAAAAATTAATACAAAGCCAATGACCGTATTAATATCAAACTTCTTTTCTTCCATGAAAGTTATTTAGTAGTGCTTGTATATGATTTTATAGTGCGCAAATATATATCCAAA
>NW_017829782.1:0-361 GCF_001891065.2 Hippocampus comes
AATTATTCAATTTGACCCGCAACAGAACAGGAGGCTGAACATTTACCAGAAAAAAAAGATCTATTCAAGCTCAACGTGTGTGTCTGCGTACCCTTTGGGACCCTCCGGGATGGCATTGACGCTGCGGCACGCGTCGATGACGGTGGTCCCCGGCTCCAGCAGCTGTTCATGGAAGGGAGCCTCTCGGAAGAGCTCCTGCAGCTCCAGGTCGCTCATCTCCTCCAGCGCCCGCACGCTGCTGTGGTACAGAGTGTCGGTGCATCTGCAGGAAACAACAGTTTTACAACTTTAATAAGCATCGACTCGGCCAAAATGTTGCTCCCTTCGGCAACAGTGGCAAACGCTTTAGAAAAAAAAAAAA
>NW_017829783.1:0-361 GCF_001891065.2 Hippocampus comes
TTTTTTGGGCCATTTCCTTCCACTCTCGTACATTTTGTGGACATCTTCAGTTAAGGTAGTTTCTTTCTCAGTCCTACTTACAAATGTTACCCCCAAATTTTGGTCCATTTAATTAAGAAGTAGATATTTGTGTGTAGTTCCACATGAAATAAATGTGTCCTTTCCAGATGGAATCAAAATAGAATATTTTGAACATTAACGAGGATGACTGTTGCCTCCAGGTATTGACACGTACTGTAGCATGATAGGCCCTCTTGTCTTGTGTGTTCTTTGTAGGCCTAGGCCAGAACTTCAATCCCACATAGCCACTGTGATTGATGAACTGGGGAGAGCCTCTGCAAAGGTGAGTATCATCATCATC
>NW_017829784.1:0-361 GCF_001891065.2 Hippocampus comes
AATATAATTCACTGAATACCAGCAAATAAAGAGTTGAATTATTAATTTAAAGCATTTATTTTTAGTATATTATAAGAATAACACTACTCATTTTTCTAATGAAAAAAACCAATGCTTCCGATAAAAGTAAAGAATTAAATTCAGTTTTAAATTCACAGTTTAAAGGTAAAATCAATTTGGCAAGAATAAAACTCATATCACATTTCATTATAGCCCTTTGCAAAGTGCAGACCGTTACTTTTGAAAAATTAGCCAATGCCTTTGAGAGTTCTGTTGATTCCAAATCATCCCTAAGACGTATTCAAAGATTTATTGCAGATTATACTTTAGACTCTGATTTGATAGCTCGTTTAATTTTTAG
>NW_017829785.1:0-361 GCF_001891065.2 Hippocampus comes
ATGCTAATGATCTCCTTGCTTGTCCATCTGCCCTTCCGCACTTCTTACCTTACCTCAAATGTGTCCCTTTTCCGAATGGTCTTCATAACAGTGCACACACTCCTCCTCCTTCCCGGTGATAAACTTGAAAGGCCAGCAAGGACATCCACGTTCCACTTATTTTTTTTCTCCAATTTCTTGACACCTTCCTTTAAAAAAAAAAAAAAAAAAAAAAAAGGAAAGCTTCCTCATCCCACCCTCTTTGACCAAACACTCTCCTTCGCACCCTGACCGTGGGCCTCGGACACCCACCACCTCGTCTCCCTACCACAAAGACCCCCAGATGTGTGCCCCTCTTCATTTCCATTTCAAAAAAAAAAAA
>NW_017829786.1:0-361 GCF_001891065.2 Hippocampus comes
AAAGCTGCAGTTCAGTTGGAGTGCGTTTGTGTGACTCATCACAAGCTCCACACTTGACTTTAGCTGTTGGAGGTACAACTTAATTCACGCTACTTAATTCCTACAGCTTATAAAACGAAATTCACAACCAATTAGTCCGGCTTTCTTTAGGCCCCTCTTATCTTTCCACGTCAGGGCAACTGTAATGTAAAAAGTCACTTTGCCCAAGGCCGGCATCTAAGCTTTGATGTAAGTGATGAGGTTCAAGCGAGAATTCGTTCTGGTGAATCCTTAAGTTAGGCAAATATTTTAAGACTACTCATTTGTGGTCCTGCAGGGGTTTGAACCCCGTTTCTGGATTTGAAATGTTGATTTCTTTTTT
>NW_017829787.1:0-361 GCF_001891065.2 Hippocampus comes
AAGTTTATTTAAACAGTGGCAAGCTACTTTTGGCCCAGCCTGTGCAGCACAGTCGATAACCTTGACAAATACAGGAACAAGACGCCAGGCCGGCCCGGACCAACAACGACCGTGAACAGGAGCCGTCCGCCGCCGCCGCCGCTGTTAATACTCACAATACGCCACCGGCTATAAATAGTGCATGATCAGTAAGTGGTGCAAACGGCCGGCGGGGCGCTTGACAGCAGTTATTGCGCTTGGTCCGGGGCGGAACAGAGTCCAAGGAAAGTGCAATTGTACGCCGCGTGCGTCTGCGAGCGTGCGTACCGGAGTCCCGTTCGGCCCCAAAATGCCGTTGTCATCTTAATTGCATGAAATTCAT
>NW_017829788.1:0-361 GCF_001891065.2 Hippocampus comes
TTGGAAAGGATAAATCGGACAGACATTTGGAGAAAGCGTGCAGACCGTGTTAATGAAGTAAATAAACCAATCTGGGGAAAACCAAAGCCACAAGAAAACAAACTGAAAAAAAGACATGTCGGATTATGTCTGCTGGCAGAACTCCACCTGATTCGAGATGAGGGTGCACGCGCAGTCAAAGAAGGCATCCATGACATTGTCTTTAACTGAACCCAGTGTTTTTGGACTTGTTAATAAATTGATGACTTTAGGGAACCAGGTATTCATGATTTGTTCTTCTGCTGTCTCGCATTCTACAGCCAGGTCTTTATGCAACACTTTGCCATCAACGGGTCCCAAAGCCCTGAACAAAAATCATGTA
>NW_017829791.1:0-361 GCF_001891065.2 Hippocampus comes
CTCTGATAGCATGAGTCCAACCCGTTGGCGTAGTCGCACAGTCGCACTGAGATGGTAAGCGCTGAAGCAAATACATGTTTGGGCCTTCCAGGACAGGAGTTATTTCATCAGGCTTTGTATTACCAAGCAGCTGGTGGAACACTGGTATGATACTTTTCAGGGCATCAGTGGAACGTTTTGGGGTCATCCCTGTGCACGGCCACCAGTGTTGCACATGTGTTAGAGTGACAATCAACAGCAGCTAGCAGGCACCACTGGGCTGGCAAGATTTGAGCAAAATGTTTTTCGACACAATGGGGAGAAATCTCCTATTCCACTGCAAAGTGTGTCTGCATTTTGCCGAATACACGTTAGGTAAACA
>NW_017829792.1:0-361 GCF_001891065.2 Hippocampus comes
GTGACCGTCGTCCCTGTAAGGGTTTAATATATTAATATGTTTGAGTCTGGGGTACATATGTATTTCGAACGTGGTGACCATGCTGATTATTGAAACCATGTATTTTATAAGCGCTTCAAAACTCTACACATCGAAGTCGAAATAGCCGTCGGATGAATACAAAGACAAACGACACACAATTGGACTTACGTGGTCCCCACACCACCTTCAAAATCTTTCAGCGTCTTCTTAGGAGAGAGGAAGTCGTCGTCTTGATCCTTGAAATCATCAAGCTTCAAATAGCGCGCTCCGTCCATTCCGAGCAACTCGTCGCCTGTCGAAATCAAGTTTTTCACAAGTATTGCAATTATCATTAAAAAAA
>NW_017829793.1:0-361 GCF_001891065.2 Hippocampus comes
ATCAAGAAAGTACATCAGTAACGGCAACCCCATTTGAAAATAAAGTTCTTGATGCCGTGAATGAATATAGAAACTCACAAGGCTTGAACACCTTAACATACAGTGGCGAGGCATACATTGATGCCGAGGACCACACCATGTATATGATAGAGAAAGGCAAATTGAGCCACGATAACTTTAGTGCACGGGCTGCAAAGGTGAGCAAAAAGACCAATGCGGCATCTGTTGCCGAGAATGTAGCCAAAAATTACGATACTGCTGAAAAGGTATTACTGGCTTGGTTGGCCAGTGCATCACACAAAAATACCATTGAAGGAGATTTCACCCATAGCACCATTACCGCAAGGGAAGATGAGAACGG
>NW_017829794.1:0-361 GCF_001891065.2 Hippocampus comes
TGTTGCTTGAGTGTTCCTAAGCAGACTACTTCTTTGGTGCCATGAATTGTTCATAAAAACTATCAGTCTGAAATACCCCTTTGTACAAAACATGACAGATCTGACTGGAATGTTGAGCCACACACATTAGCGACGCATTTTGCCTTTGCTACAACGTTAATAAATACAGTTCTGTATAATCTTTGTTCTGAGAGGGGACCACAGGCCACAGTGTGAAAGGCCACCCTCCAACCTGCCCCCAACTGCCAGTAGGTCTGCACTGGGTGCCATTATAGTTGTCAATGGATCTATTCAAAAATGCGTGGGTTCTTCCTTGGCAAATTCGACACTCCTCCATTAATTTCAGCTACAAATGTACTTT
>NW_017829796.1:0-361 GCF_001891065.2 Hippocampus comes
ATCACAATCAAGCATTTAAACAAGAATAAAAAGACAAAAGGAAAGAGGGAGGTAAAGAGGGTAAAATATCCCACTGCGGCACTCTTACGCAACTGAAATTTCCCGTTCCAATTTAAACCGGCAATCAATTTGATGGCAACATTTACCAACTCCTCAGACTTTGACATACTCAAATCAAGACGCCACTGACAATGTAAACATTACGAACGCAAATATCAAAAGCATCTGATTCCCCGTAAAAAGGTTTGTTTCTTTTTAAATGCCAGTGATGTAATGATGATGGAGCAAAAACAGTTGGCGGACATCCTTTTTTTTTTCGGTTCCTGACATCCTCACGTGGTGAAGGCATCGTTCAGGTTCC
>NW_017829798.1:0-361 GCF_001891065.2 Hippocampus comes
ATGAGTGCTACTTGTTGCCTCATCTCAACGTCTTGAAAATCTAGGATTTTCGCATTGGCTCAATGCTTGCACGGTTACACATGGCTCCCGATGGCGGTGTTATACGACCTGGCCATTCTTCTGCCTGAGTGCTCGAATCCTGGATTCCTCTCTGATCGAGGTTCTCTCTTAGAGTCGTCTCCATGCTCTCTCACCTACTCAGATGTGAGCTCCTCCTTGCAGGAAGGGCTTCGGTGGTGACAGGACACTGTCCTCGTCCTTCGTCGTTCAGTCCTTCTCTCCTCGGACGTCGTCCTTCTTCTCCATGATCCTGATCTGGGGAGACTCGTGTCTGCATCACTCCCTATCCCGGAGCTATAAC
>NW_017829799.1:0-361 GCF_001891065.2 Hippocampus comes
TTTCTTCATTTTGTGGCCCTTCCTACACACCATCTTTCACAATTTCCTTTTGTCTCCCGCTTCCTGGGCCGGCCACACGTTTACCTCGCCGCATCCCATGAGCCAAAGTGACAGGTGTCATAAGGGGCTCCGCTGATACTGGCTAAGGAAGCTGACCGCGGAAAACCAGTCAGCTTGCGTTGCGCTCACGGTGACAGCTGGAAACAGCAGCAGAAAAGGAGGGTCAGTGCCTCTGCCAAGGAGGTTACGCTCTGCCTTTGATGTACAGTATGCGCAACTCACTGCCGACAGTGTTGGATCGAGCAAACTGGAGAGTTGATGACACTGCTTCCCAACCAAGATTGAGCCAAGGCACATTGGG
>NW_017829801.1:0-361 GCF_001891065.2 Hippocampus comes
AAGCTAAGAGATGATCATAATAAACTTTTGGAAATGCAATTCATCTAAGTTTTAAATATAGGTCAGTGCTTATGATAGTATTTGGTTCCAACAGAGAAGACTTTGAAGGCCCTGGCTGCATGCCATTGTGAAACACTAATCTAGATGCTTCAGCTCACTGCAACCCCGAAGCAGGATGAGCAGTTCCTAAAATGTCTTATTCTTCGAGAGGTGATTCTTATTTTTCTCGGAAGTACCCGTGGGTTTGTTCTTTGGGGGCTGTGTTGGATGTATGTCTGTTTCTTTTTGTATTGTTTTCACGATGTGCATATATTGCCATCTGCTGGATGAGATTAAATATGTGCTTTGTGAAAGCGGTAAC
>NW_017829802.1:0-361 GCF_001891065.2 Hippocampus comes
AGCTGTCACCATCCGCTTCCTCACTGCAGAGGCGAGTGGACGCATCCAAGTGGGTACATGTTGGGTGTGCCAGCAAAGGAAGTAGCTCTCATCCTGTGCCACCTTCTGCTCTTGTTAGAGACAGGAAATGCCACCGTGACCCAACACTGATAAGAACAAGAAATTGAAACATATCCACAGCCGGACTGTAAAAGACCCCGACAACGAACATTCTTCATTGTGTCAAACAAAAGGACGAATATCCAGTGCCACTAAGATAGCAACCCATCTTAGTAACATTTCAAAATTGCTGCAGTTCAACAGAACTAGTGCTGCCAAGCGATTAAAAAAAAATTGTGAGATTAATTATGATCTGTAATTA
>NW_017829803.1:0-361 GCF_001891065.2 Hippocampus comes
AGTCAAAATCTTTTCAGACCATCCACCTCGAACATTGTCATAAAACCTCTGATAATTGGCTTTTGAAGTTCTAAATGATTCATCATAAACTTTCGAATGAAATGATTTAATGAATTTCTTAATGTTTTCTTCCTGTTCGTAAAGCGAGTAACCAATTTTTAGCTCCCTGACCATTGTATAAACAGCAATTACCCAAGCGTGTTTTTCAAGATATTTGTAATTCCCTGGTTCTTTAGGGAAACATTTTTCAAGAAAGTTTAATACACTAATTGCATTCTTGTATTCTCTTGAGTTTTTATTTAGGTCTTTGTGTTGGTCAAAAAAATTGTAAAGTTCGTTGGAACCCATTTGCTTGCAACCA
>NW_017829804.1:0-361 GCF_001891065.2 Hippocampus comes
GAAACTATGTTTCAGGGCTCAAAACCTATTTTGTTGAACGATTAAAAACAGATTTACCAGGTGTCAAGTTCAACGGTTTGTCAGGCGATTTGAAGAAGAGCACGTATACTTTGGTTAATGTTTGCTTGCCTTTTGGCAAAGAAAAATCACAACTGTTGCTTTTTCATCTTGACCTAAAAGGTATCGCCTGTTCTAAGGGGAGTGCCTGTCAGTCGGGAAGCCAAATGGGCTCCCATGTATTGAGCCAAATATTGTCTAAAGAAGAGTTGGATAGGCCTTCGGTCCGCTTTTCATTTTCAAAATATAATTTAAGGGAAGAATTGGATTATACATTGGGTGTGCTAAAAGAGTTCGCCGTAAA
>NW_017829805.1:0-361 GCF_001891065.2 Hippocampus comes
ATGTATGCACAGTTGACTTAGATCGGGCGATACGGTGGGGGGGTGCCAGGTTCTGGCGGTGTTTCGGAGGTACGACACCTGTTTGGCCATGTGCTGCTTTAATGATCCATTTACTGGGAAGTGTGGGGGGTCACTGCATGACATGCAGAACATGCCAAGTCATTCGGCAAAGATTTACAAGCACGCTCAGGACCCCCACCCCCGACCCCACCCCAACCTTCCCTGCAGCCGTCACTCACTCACATGCGTGAGGATGCCTCAGCAGAGTTCACACTAACTTTCATTGATGAACTAATGCACAGCAGCTGCCTCGCATACGCAATACTTTGAATCACGGCTTTATATAGCCTTTTAAAAGATA
>NW_017829806.1:0-361 GCF_001891065.2 Hippocampus comes
CCTCCGATGAACCACAAGTCCAATTTTTTTTTTTTCCCCTTCTCGTCCTTATCTGGTTGCCAGGTGCCTTCAATAGCCGCCATTGTGGCCAAATTGCATTGCGGACAATGGGGAACAATGAGCGGCAGAGTGAACAAATACGCCCACGTTGGTCGGCGCAGAAATGGCGGCCTCTCGAGCCCGAGCCTCATTGCAATTTATGCACCAATAACCACCCGCCTGGGCATCAGTAGCTGCAAAATAAAACGGGCTGCAACAAAGAGATTTGTGGACACCGAGGCCTCCTTATTTGCACGGGATGAGGCACCAAGACAAGAACAAAAGTCTGTCGTAAGAGATTCAAAACTGCCGTATTTTTTCG
>NW_017829807.1:0-361 GCF_001891065.2 Hippocampus comes
CATTTCTTCAAAATCGGCTTTTATTTTATTGACAAGGGCATCTACCTGTCGGGTTTTGGGTTCTTCATCAGCCGAAATAAATATGGTCTGATCGTTAAATAGCCATGGAATGCGTTCGGCCAATGGCCTACCTTCAAAAAAATCATCGACCAGAAAGATAAATGGTGCGTCGGCGTTTTTGCGTTTAGGAAGCAGTATATCAGCCAATTGGTCAAAACTACCCCGACCGTAAATGACCCTTGGTACCATAGGAAAATTACGGTAATTGGTCTTGGCCGCTTTGGCTATGTTACTTATTTCTTTCTCTACCTTCATTAATCTACAGATAATTCAGTATGTCACTTAAGCTCGAGAGTTTTAG
>NW_017829808.1:0-361 GCF_001891065.2 Hippocampus comes
AAAAAAAAAGCAACGCACTGAAAAAAAATATTTAAAAAGAATGTAAATCCTTCATTTACAGCAGAGCAAGGCTTGTTTCTTTTTTTTTTACTTTTCCATATCTTCACAGAACATGAACAGCGAGGCTGAGTAACTTCAAGTACAACGTTTACATTAAGGAGCATTGCGTTAGTCCAATAGCAGAGTAGCTTTGGCCAGAGTTAAATGTTTTCGGAAGACAAGTTTGAGCAAAATTTCAAAATGACTTGCGCAATTTGACTATTAGGTTAACAACTGCGAAAAAAATAAACAGATTGGCTGGTGTCCCCCCGCCCCCTCCCCACCTGCTGCCCAAAGACAGCTGGAATAGGCTCCAACATGC
>NW_017829809.1:0-361 GCF_001891065.2 Hippocampus comes
CCAGTTATCCCTGTGGTAACTTTTCTGACACCTCTGTCCTCAGACTCTGAGGAGCAAAGGATCGATAGGCCACGCTTTCGCGGTTCGCACTAGTACTGAAAGTTGGAATCAAGCGGGCTTTTGCCCTTTCGCTCTACTGGTGGTTTCCGTCCACCATGAGCCCGCCTTAGGACACCCTCGTTGCATTTTAGAGGATGTACCGCCCCAGTCAAACTCCCCATCTGGTCTTGTCGTCGATAATGGATCACCACCAAAAATAATTGGTAGTTTGTCTCTTCAACGTGCCGACTCGGCGTTTCCCGCTCACCGACTTAGTGTGGAAACGATAGGGATGGTGGTATTTCACCGACGGACAATGTCC
>NW_017829810.1:0-361 GCF_001891065.2 Hippocampus comes
CATGATAAGCTGTCCACTGTAGTAACCACTGTACCCAGAAGGGTGAAAGGAGCAAAGTGATGAGAGTAAAACATAATCTTTGAATATTTCCACGAGCGTGTACTCTATCCCCCATTTTGCTTCCATTCCAAACATTGTAAAGTCCTTTGTATGGTTGCTGTGCCCCCCACCCAACCCCTGCGTGTCCCCGGTACGAAAGAGCAAAGGGGAATTACTCGACCCTCTTTTCTTGTCACATCAAAACACATAAGCGGTAGTCAAATTGGAGGAAATTGCTTTTGAAAAGTGCAGTCCGGCTCTATCTGGGAGATGCACAACCGCACGAAATATGTGTGTGACTGCAAGGAAAGCTGCAATTAGC
>NW_017829811.1:0-361 GCF_001891065.2 Hippocampus comes
CTTGTCTGTTACCGTGTTGTAATTATGGCACCCCTCCCTCCCGTCCCCCTGCCCCTCCTGCTTCCAGCTGTAGACTTATTATACGGCGGAATCTATTGTTTTGTGTGTCAAGACTACATCTACGACAAAGAGATGGAGCAGATTGCCAAAGAGGAACAG
The DNA here is from genome assembly GCF_001891065.2 of Hippocampus comes. NCBI lineage: Eukaryota > Metazoa > Chordata > Actinopteri > Syngnathiformes > Syngnathidae > Hippocampus > Hippocampus comes. Next base: position 160 of record NW_017829811.1, read on the forward strand.
AGGAAAGCCTGGAAATTACAAGGTAGAAAGCCCTGCCGGTTTCTCTCTTGCACGAGCTCTGGCCCCTTCCAAAAATCATACTGGGGAAAGACAAAAAAGAAAAAGGAAATGTCATCCAACATGGCCAGGCCATGAAAAGGACAAAAAGTGGCATTATTGCTCATTCTTTTCCGAAAATAGGAAGGAACATCCACATTTCCAC
>NW_017829812.1:0-361 GCF_001891065.2 Hippocampus comes
AAAAAAAAAAAAAAAAAGGCCTCATTTAATTTGCCGATTTCAAAAGTGCTCACACTGGCAGATGAAATCGGACGGCCGACGAATCGGTCGGACCGGGACGATCGGGCCAGACATTTTAGATCCGGCCTCTGGCTGGTCGGTCATGGCGGTCGCTAAGCAAATGTCTCTTTTGACGCAAAGTATTGCGCTGCGCTGCAGGTGTTTCTCTTTTGGGATCGGAGAAGGGGCCAGCACCGCTCTCATCAACGGTTTGGCCAAGGAGGGAGGAGGTCACGCTCAGTTCATCACCGGCGGCGCCCAAAGGATGCGAGCAAAGGTATGCCACTGTGCATAAAATGAAGTCCAGAAATGAAGATGACCG
>NW_017829813.1:0-350 GCF_001891065.2 Hippocampus comes
ACACACACACACACACACACACACACACGTTCCAGTGTGTTGATACGACACACATATGATGTGAGAGCATGTGTTTCAGCACAGCGGTGGTTTTAGTGTACGGAGCCACTCTGATACAGATAAGAACTTATTGGATTTGTGTTGGCAGGGGGGCGTAGTGTATATTGTATGCTATATATCACTGCCAATTTGTTGTGACTGGAGACCACATACCGAAGAAGCAAATGTGTGAGGGCCTGCAGCAATTTCAGAGATATGTGTAACTTACATCCATTTACTGTATATACTGTACATCCCATTTTCAATTATTGTGTCACTGATCGGGTGGAGGCTCGCAGAAGTCAAATTCA
>NW_017829814.1:0-361 GCF_001891065.2 Hippocampus comes
CGCCCTCTTCCTGGGCGTGGGCCCCAAGGGGCGCCGCGATCAGGCCCGCGGCACACGCTGCTGTCAGAAACTGGGTTTTCATGATAGGTTCCTTTCTACTTATACGAACAGGTATTGACTTCTCTCGCAGGTAAGGCTCGGCCCGAGACAACTGGTCTAAGCCAACCCAAGTCTCATAAACAATCCCGCCAAGGGCCAGCCCAAAAGGCCTGTTAGGCTAGGGGTTTGATAACGCAAGGCGTCACAACCGGCACAGGCGGACAGCAGCCATTCCTGTAGCAGCCCGTTGGGCTGCTACAGGGACGCGCGCAACGAAAACGCCGCGACCTCCTCCTGTCGCGGCGTCCTCTTGGTTTTTTCA
>NW_017829816.1:0-361 GCF_001891065.2 Hippocampus comes
CAAAGCAAATTGTGCGCCTAGAGAAGTCCGCCGGTCTCCCTCCTCCGCCGCTAGCGCAGGCAGCCGAGACGAGACGGCAGGCGCGAGATCTCGGGGCTTCGTCGGCTGCCGGCCTGGCAGGAAGCTTCATATTGAACTGCTCTGCGGCAGACCTTTTGGAGGCCTTCTTGGCTCTCAGCGCGGTCAAGTCGGAGCCTCCGACGAGGGTCGTTTTTGAAAAGAAAATCGACTGACCAAGCGAACAAGGAGCCGCCGGGGTGGCTGCCGAATGAAGAAAGAACGGCAACCGGTACTCGCGCCGCAACGCGGCGTGGCATTGCCAGTGTCGGCCGCTCACCAGCACTACGACGTCCACTGCCCT
>NW_017829817.1:0-361 GCF_001891065.2 Hippocampus comes
TCAAATCCGGACAGGAAAGAGTGAACTGCGGAGAGCCTTTGAACTTTGTTGCTAACCAAATTAGCAGCTCCTACCGAGGCATGTAAACAGTCTCTCAGACGAATTCAAAGTTTGGAAACTTTCCACATGTTGTAATGTGCAATTAGCGTTAAAATAGACCGACTTTATGGTGCTCCGTGTCGTATAAGCTGATTGCAACTTGGAAAAAAGCTCCAGCTATGAGGTGAAATTTCAAGATGCTTTTGTGTGCGACCTTAATTTGACCCTGAACCTTTTGGATCACGCATGTCCAGCTGTTCAATGTTTCAGGACTTTGAAAGGCAACAGCTGTTTGAGCTACAAATACATTGCAGTCTTTTTT
>NW_017829818.1:0-361 GCF_001891065.2 Hippocampus comes
TTTTTCAGACTGGGTTTGAATCTGAGCTGCGGGCTTCCTGTGCTTGTGCAGGTTTTCGTGACGTAAATAGGCTTCTTCATACCTCCCCAAAACAGACATTTTAGCTCCATTCAAGTTTGTTTATACCTTATGTGATTGATTGGCCACCATTTCAAGATCTCTTGCCAAAAGTCGGCTGGGCTAAACTCCATACATTCATGCAAGGTTAAAGATATCACCCACCTCTTTGAAACCGAGAGCTACTTCTTGGGTTCTGATAAATGCGACAGGCTACCAGTTTCATACACACTTCTAAAACAATGAATTTGCTCCAATTATCTTTAATAATGCTATTATTGTTATTATAAACGTAATGATATCC
>NW_017829819.1:0-361 GCF_001891065.2 Hippocampus comes
TTTTTTTTTCCTGGTGAAAGAAGCATTTGGTCTTTCGAGATCAATCAAAATCTTGAAATCCGCGAAGAAAAGGGCGGGCAGCCACCGAGTGAAGGACAGTGAGAAAGTATTGTAGTTCGTTAACTCCCCGCCGCCGCTAATTACTGAACTCCGAGGGGAATCATCCATGTCACTTTGTATCTCGAATAAATTGCTTCACTCCTTGCGGCGCTGCTTCCCTTCTTGTGCGGCATACAAATCGGTTTCAGATGCGAAGCACATCTGCGCGTTCACATCTGTCACCGTTGTCGCTTCGCCTGCCCCGTTTCCGTACTTTTCCCGTTTCGTAAGAACGCTCGTGTCGGACGAGTGGTTGTCATTT
>NW_017829821.1:0-361 GCF_001891065.2 Hippocampus comes
TTTTTTTTTTCATTAGTATTTGAGTATCGTTTTATTTGACGATTGGTATCGTCTGTTCATTCTTTAATTTTTTTGGAACGTTTAGTTTTTCGCTTCTATAGGCAGCAGGAAGATTAGCTGGTGTGTATTGCAAAAACTAATGGGGCTCCTATAAACAATAATCAAACTTATTGTGTTTTGAATGTCGGTGCTTGCATGTGTCCTCTTGGCTGTTTGACTGGGGGAAGAAAAAGAGGAGATTTTTGCATACGCAAACACAAATTCTCATGACTTATTTCTTCGCCTTTTACCTGGTTTTTAACGACACGAAAGTCTGTCTCTCAGAGACCTCCCCCCCCCCCCCCCCCCCCCCCCCCCCCCC
>NW_017829822.1:0-362 GCF_001891065.2 Hippocampus comes
TTGTTGTTGTTGTTGTTTTTGTTTAGAGTGAGTTCTGCGGCGACAAGCCAAAGTCCGGAGCCAAGTTCGGCCTTCCAGATTCTTTGGCTATTCTTACGGAGATGGGTGAGGTCACGGATGGCGTGATGGACAACAAGGTAACGATTCTGAATTTATTTATTTTATTTTTTTTAATAGTATGATGTTTTGCTTCTTTCTATCATTCTGTGTGCTTGTGTTTCACAGATGGTTCATTATATCACCAACCACGCCGACAAGATCGAGTCCATCCATTTTTCGGACCAATTTTCTGGTCCAAAAGTTATGCAAGAGTGAGTATCATATTAAAAAAAAAAATATATATATATATATATGTATATATA
>NW_017829823.1:0-362 GCF_001891065.2 Hippocampus comes
AAAAAAAAAAATTGATCCGACTTTGAGCCTGGCATGAATGTACATTTTCACCCTTCCCCGAAAATATGTTGTTTTGTCCAAACTCTAAATTGTACCATGCTATGTTCGTTGAAAACGCTAAAATCCTTTCAGTGTTTACGAGAGAGCAGACTTGCACCAAAGCTCTGCATTTGCTATTCATATTGACGTTAGATGGATTGAATACTTTATCGTCTGTCCCCGATGATGACGGAAATTCTTCCTTGACAGGGTTCATCCTAGACTCATCCGAGCTAGCGGTATGCTAGTTCGTCTCGTTCTATTCAATGAATCCTTGAAAATAAACAACAGTGTTGACGAAAAATTTACTTCAAGGAGAACTC
>NW_017829824.1:0-362 GCF_001891065.2 Hippocampus comes
AAACAGGCTGGATAGGGGCTTGAGGACCAGACTTGGGCACCCCTGCACCAGAATATTGGCGGACCAGCCTGGAAACATGTTGTGCTAGCTGATCAAGTAAGTAAAGATAATTCCTTGCTGCTTTATTTGTTGTGGAGCCCTGAAGAGGAAACAACAAAACTGAGAAAGTGTTGCATGCTTACCGGTAAGCTGCTTATCTGATCCACATAAAAGTTAATTAAAAAAACAAAACAACTTAATTGTTCTGTCACTTACTTTTCGTCTGATTTTTGTTTTTCCATGGACTTGATTGCATTACAGAGAAGATCTCGCAGAAGCTCTTGTCCAGTAATCATTTCAATCTGACGCCTCTTCATGGATGG
>NW_017829825.1:0-362 GCF_001891065.2 Hippocampus comes
TTTTTTTCCCCAAATTTGAATCATTTGGAAGCCATTTATCATGAAGAGTCATATAAATTGAGTTTGAAATTTAATAAAGTGCTTGGGGATCATAATTTCAGTTTTATACGGTCGAACAATGATGACAGACATTGGAATCAAAAGCTAGCACCCAAGTCATATGGCTTCACGCGTCACCGTATGGCTCATGACTTGTTATCAAGGTGCCGAGCGAAACAGGGACCGGGATAAATGGTTTCAAAACGTTTCCCATTGGAAATTTCCATTGGGGAAAAACTATTTGAGAGAGAGGAAGTTAAAATAAACAATATAGTTTTCTTATGGTGGTTGCACGTGATGCTGCCACCACCATGCTTTCCTGT
>NW_017829826.1:0-362 GCF_001891065.2 Hippocampus comes
CCTCATAAAAGACAAATGCCGCCGCAGTCGCTACTGATTGATAAGCGCTGGCACTGAATTGATGACTTCATCCTCATTTCTCCCTCTCTCCCCATCAGGCGGATTTGACGGGCATCAAATGGCGCTGCTACAACTTCCGTGGCAGTGGCGAATACGGTCCGGTGATCTCGGCGCCCGCACAGGACGACCCGGTCCTGCGCAGCTTCATGCGCTGCGTGCAGGCCAACCTGCTGTGCGTGTGGCGCCGCAAGATCAAGCCAGACGCCAAGGAGCTGTGGATTTTCTGGTGGGGTGACGAGCCCAACCTGTCGGATGTCATCCATCACGAGCTGGAAGGTGAGCAGGAACACGAGGAGGAGGAG
>NW_017829827.1:0-362 GCF_001891065.2 Hippocampus comes
AAGGAAAATGAAGCTTTTTTGCACAATTGATTTCTCCTTTTGTGACAGATCATGACCCAAAATTAAAAACTGAACCCCCTCTTAATATTAGCATTCCAAGTCCATAGACTGTCAAAGTAGTCACTTCATGACATTTGGCAAAGCTTGAAATACAATACGGCGACATACAAGATTTGGGTGGAATTGCAAGTGGCACAGGTCATTGCATTTCCCCAAATATCCAGAGCCTTTTCCTACTACTAAAAATTTAGTTGGGTGCTGGTTGTATGCTTGTGGGAGAAGGTGATACTTCTCTGGATTTGAAGTTCTCGCCTAAAAGGTAAAGCAATGTACAAAGTAACTGGTGAGAGTTTAACATCTAC
>NW_017829828.1:0-362 GCF_001891065.2 Hippocampus comes
AGTCACCCACCATACCTCGAGACAATTTGAGAAACTGCCGATGAGAGTGGCTCAACTCGGCGTAAATGTCTTTGAGCTCAGCGATTGCTTTCAGCGCTCTGTTTTGCGCTTCTGTCCGTTCCTTGGCAAACACAGCAGTGCTGCTGACATCCGTGATTGATACCATGTTTAACAAGAGAGCCTGCGAGTGGGGTAGGAAGTACAAGGGATCCAATAAGTAAACGGAAATAACTGAGGTATAGTATATTGAACGCAAATACGTCAGCATCCGTACCATTAGCTTGCCAGCTAATGCAAACGCGGAACAACAACCGTTAAGCCTTCCTCGTTCGAGGTGGCACAGTTTAAGCTTCAACAAATGC
>NW_017829829.1:0-362 GCF_001891065.2 Hippocampus comes
CACCACTCCTGCTATCTTGGAGAACCCTTTAGGTTTGAGATGCAGCGGGTGTAGTTTGCGGGACTCACCATGAGTCGGTCATCACACTCGACAGAAAGCCTCCAGGGCTGTCGTTATCACTTGATCAGGGGGTGGCCAATCTTTTGCTGCCTCACGCTGGCCAATCTTTTGATGACTCAGTGTCCATGTTGCGCAGCATTAAGACTGAAGTCCCATTTGGTCCTGTGTTTTCGATCACTGGTGCTGTGGAATGCACACACGACTCACCAAACTGTTGCCCTGACCTTGTGTGATGAGGAGAGTTCATCATAGCTGTCATCACCAGATGGTGCTGGTGTGGAGGAGTCAGGTTGTGAGGATGG
>NW_017829830.1:0-362 GCF_001891065.2 Hippocampus comes
AAGTCGGGCACTATAGCTCAAAAAGTAATTTTGGTCATTGTCTTCATACCCTGAACCCTGATTACGGTGAAAAAAATCGAGATAGATCTTATCTTTCCCTACTGCCGGGAAAGTCGTATTTATTAGAAACCTGTGAATTTGGGCAAATTTTGAAAAGGAACATTATAATACCAATTACGAATAAGCTACAAAGGGACTTTGCTGCTGTTCGTCTTCCTGCCCAATTGCCGATTTGCCCATCAGGGCAATGGCGAGAATCAAATAAACCGTAAATTTAGTGTACGACGGCCTCAAAGCAGATGTGGTTCTCTACGTATTTTGTAGTTGGTCAACACACCAAATGCAAGCTTAACAGTATGGGT
>NW_017829834.1:0-362 GCF_001891065.2 Hippocampus comes
TTTTTTTTTTTTTTTTTTTAAATAGTCTAAATGATTTCTTAAAACCAAATCTTGAACAACAGGCAAAGAAAATTCTTACCTTGCGCCAACCACCACCAAGTAGTCGAGAAGTCGTGGGCACGGTTTCTTTTTCTCCATGTTGGATCAACCACGTCTTGTATTTCAAGTCATCCGAAATGAATGGTCACTTGTTAGTTGATTTCAATCCAAGATGGGAAATTTCAATGGTATGGTGTGAAAATATGCTGTTATGATCATTTTGAAGGTTCTGGAATTCCTTGGTTGAACCTGTAACATAAGACGGGTAAAATTACATTGGCTGTTTTTGTTTTCTTTGCCCACAACATCATAAAAAAAATCTG
>NW_017829836.1:0-362 GCF_001891065.2 Hippocampus comes
ATAATAATAATAATAATAATTGTTATTATTATTATATATGTATATAGTAATATATTTAGAACCGTAATATTTATGGTAATATTTATGAATTCACGGTTGGATTCAGAAAAAGAGGGATTTTTTTTCGGAAAAGTTATACAGTGCAAGCTTGTGTAGGTCAAACTTCAAAACAAAAACAATGAAAATATCTTAAAAAGCTGATGTGCTAGAAATAAACTAAAGACATTTTTCAAAATCAATGTCAAAAATACGCTTTGGGATGCACAACGCCATCTCAGATTAAAATTTGCTGTTAGCCAATGTTATTTTTCTTTCGGGTCCTATGGTATGACTTTGGAAATATGGACAAATTCGTCTTCATC
>NW_017829837.1:0-362 GCF_001891065.2 Hippocampus comes
TTTTTTTTTTTTACCCCCACAGTGATCCCTCGAATTCTTCCCACGTGTTCTGTTTTACCGTCTAAAAGTGGAACCATTTTCGGTAAACGATATGATTTATTTTTTCTTTTTTGTTCAGGATTCGACAGGCCAAAGTCCAGATCCTTCCAGAACGAATCCTTCCTGATCCTCTGTCTGCAGTTCAGCTAACGCCCCTCTCCAGGCTGGTCGTGCACCCTTCCTCCAAGCCCTCAACTCAAAGCTGCAAGCAGGCCGAATGCTGGTGGAATAACTACCAACAGGTAAAATCTACATTTAATATACTTTAATTGCCCAGTCGGGAAGTCTTTAAAATGAACTCCAGTGCAACCACCAACGTCAAA
>NW_017829838.1:0-362 GCF_001891065.2 Hippocampus comes
TGGAGCTCATCGACACACGCGCTCAGCTACTCAACGCCTCCTACGAGCTGCTCAAGTAAGCGAGACGAATATTGTCCCACGACGCGTGCGTACGGTGGCGGATTTGGATGGAGCTTGAAATCCCACCGGTCCGAAGGTACTTTGACGACGGCAAAGAGCTGGTGGTCCAGATCGGCGACAAGCAGAAGGAGCTTCCCGAAGACGTGGGCGAGGACTTCAGCAAAGCCGAGACCTTCCACAGGATGCACGCCGCCTTCGAACGTGACATCACTTCCCTGGGAAAGCAGGTCAGGGTTACCCTTGTTTGGATTGTGGTTTTATATACTGCCCCCTGGTGGACGTGTGGAAAAAAGCATTGCCAA
>NW_017829839.1:0-358 GCF_001891065.2 Hippocampus comes
TCAAACTAAAATATTCATTCATTCATTCATTTTCCGAACCGTTTCAGCCTCACTCGGGTTGCGGGGGGTGCAGGAGGCGGTGCACACCCTGAACCGGTTGCCAGCCAATCCAAACTAAAATAAGACATATTTAATTGAATTGTATTTTAGAATGTATCGCAGTGACTTTTTGTTTGTGTGTGTTTTGTTCTGGCTTATAGTGATGTTATTCTCAACATATGAAAAACACATCAGACAAATAATAGTAGGCATAAGAAAAAAATACATTCAGGAGCATTTTGTTGTAATGTAATAAGAGTCATTACAGAGGTCTTTATTTATGGTAGTTTAGTGTGTGTGTGTGTGTGTGTGTGTGTGT
>NW_017829840.1:0-362 GCF_001891065.2 Hippocampus comes
CATTGCCCATTTTCTTAAATGGAGGCGAATCAAAAACACTTACCAGTTTTGATTTAAGACCTTATTTTGAGTTTCAAAATCTTGTTGGTATAACCCCACAACAATACAGCAGACCATTACCTGATGGATTTTATAAAATTTGTTTTGAAGTGTATGACTTGTTCAGCAACCAGCTTATCTCTAACCCCAACACAAGCTGTACGTTGGTAAACTTTATTGTCAATGACCCTCCATTTCTGAATATTCCGCAAAGAGGTGAGCAAATAGTTTACAATCCACAGGCAGGCATTAATTTCACTTGGACACCAAGACACATCAATGCAGGTGCAGTAACTTATGAATTTGAGTTAAGGGAGCTATGG
>NW_017829841.1:0-362 GCF_001891065.2 Hippocampus comes
TGACCCTGACGAGCATCTGGTGTGGGAAGTGTCGTCCCAGCCCCACCCCCGTTCGGCTGGAAAATGTTCAACATGTCCAATATCTGCACTCACAAGTCATCATGTTGGCAGTCGGCGTGGGCCCACATTAGATTCTGACCGCATGATAAAAGTGAACACAAATATTGCCGCGTCACAGTATGAACATGGTCTAAAACGTCCAACGCAATCTATTTTATTTTTTAAAAATATTGAATATTTGGTCCATTACAAAACGTGGATCATGTTAAGTTTAAAAAATTAAACATTAACATTCTGTTTTTATTTTTATCATCGAGTTGGTGTCCCATCACTGCTGAGCTATTTTTACAACAGATGAGCTC
>NW_017829843.1:0-362 GCF_001891065.2 Hippocampus comes
AACTGGAAACCGTTATCATGCATCAACAAATAATTGAAAGTATCCTTTTTACTTCGTTACTCTCGTGTCAGACATCATTTGTGGGGTGGAAAAAAGCTTTCAAGAATCAATAAATGTCATTCAAGTAACAAATAACAAAGGCCAGCTGCACTTTGTGTCGTTATCAGATTGATGGAAATCTTAAGGGGAGTCAGAAAATTTGATTTGGTCTTATTGCGCTGTCTAACCACATGTTAAATTGTGACATAAAAAGCGGACTAACTGGAAAAACAAAAACACACTATGGACAACTGCTTTAGTCCACCCACACATTGCACCCACGTGAGCGTTTCCATCCAGCAATATAGTCCAGTTCACGTGGA
>NW_017829844.1:0-362 GCF_001891065.2 Hippocampus comes
ACTTGAGCCGGTCTCGAAAATTGATCCCGTAGCATGATAGCGTCGAGTTCTGACTTTGACAACGGTAAACGAGCAACTCCATCTCAAGCTGGGCCGAACTTTTTTTCTTTCTCATGACTGCGCCGGCTTGATAGGCGTGCACTGCGCGTGGCTCGCGTGCCTCTTGTCATCACTCGCCGGCGTCCCTACGCCGGTCACGGCAGGAACACCCACTGCTAAGTGTTAATGAGTCTCCACGAATAGTACACAAGAGACGGGATTCCTTCGTCATCCGTGGGAACAAAGGCGTCCATATTTGTGCTGGAAAATGATACTTGTACATGCACGCGAGGGGTCAGGCAAATAAGATAAACCCGACTGTA
>NW_017829847.1:0-362 GCF_001891065.2 Hippocampus comes
CTTTAAAGCCACAGCATATGACTCATTGAGGAAACTCTTAAAATAAATGTACCCTGTCATCTTTGTTGCCAAATCTAATCCTTCACATCAAAATTGCCATTTCATGTTGACCCATGTAATCTAGCGGAGGGTAAACGCTCTGACGAAATCAGCTTTTGGTTATACATTTGCCAGAAGTGTTTAAATTTCCAATTAGCCTTAGGTCAGCGACCATGATGAAGCAGCGAAATTAGAGTGGAATATCAAAAACACAGAGTTGTTTACATTACCAGGGTCATGATCCCTGCGAGGGAATCATGTTTTTAAACATATTCTGTATCAACATGGGGGTATGTGGCCACCAAAGTAGGGTAACTGCACAA
>NW_017829848.1:0-362 GCF_001891065.2 Hippocampus comes
AGGTGGTGGTGTTTGGCAGTGTGAAGTTTGTGATGAATCCAGCCGTGGGTGTGGCGCAGAAGGTTGGGTCGATGAGGAGGGCTATGGGGGAGTGAGATTTTTGTGCTTGTTGTTCCTTCTGAGTTAGGCAAGAATCTCGTTTTATCTGTTGTCGCGGATAAACAAGGCCTCTGTTTTGGGAAGGTGGCGCCCCATGACGCACACTTCGGATAATGTTGGCAGTCAGTAATTTAATTCTCTGCTTATTAAAATGAATCCCATTATGTTGGAAAAGATGATGATGTTCCTAAAAATTGAAAAGATTGGCAATAAAATTTACTGATTAAGAAGCACAGATGCTTCTCAGCCATCTTGACAGTGAC
>NW_017829849.1:0-363 GCF_001891065.2 Hippocampus comes
AAAAAAAATGCTTCCTTTCTGTTGTGGTTGTAGATAGAAGCCTGCTGTCTTTGTACGACTCCCATAATCATCTAAGAAAAGATGTCTTCACTCTAAGGGGAAAAAGTCAATTCAGTCTTGTCCTTTTGTTGATTGCAAATTGTTTTTCCAGTTCATTAGTATGCATCTCCTCTCATTTGCATGTTTGCCTCAACAGCAGCTGCCATTGGGGTTTAGTCAGTCCCCCAGGTCGATCCCCCCCCCCGCCCCCCCAAACAAGACTGGCAGCATTTGTTGAAGCAGTGCCATGGTTGATATGGCTGCCAGCCAATCCAGTAACAAATGGGAATTTTCATGGTTTAGCACAGAAAGCGCCATCCGCTT
>NW_017829850.1:0-363 GCF_001891065.2 Hippocampus comes
AAAAAAATGTACCTAAAGTCCGGGCTTGAAGGCGTGGTCAACATTGCAGCAGCACTTGATGTCGTGGGGAAAGTACGTTTGGTAACATCGACGGCTGGGTGGGATCGAGAGGTCTTAGGCCGCAGAAGCATTCTTGCTGTAAAAAATGCGGCGTAAAACTTGAGTTTGAACCTTGTTTAATGAGAAAAATTAGCCTTAAAAATTGGCCGTAGAAGCAGAAAGTAGGTTTTACCATCTCTGATTTCCTTCAGGTCTTTGGGCTGTACAAAGTCGGGCTTCACAACCTCAAACCACCAGAACAGCTCGGCGATGAACACCATCACGTTATTCTGCGTGAGGAGGCAAAGAAAGGTTAGTGGTGCT
>NW_017829852.1:0-363 GCF_001891065.2 Hippocampus comes
AAAATCATTAGTAAGCTGCTATACTTGACCTGGTAGCCAATGATCCAGCTTATGCCAGCTAAAAATTGAAGATATACCGAAGTAATGGCACAGACAAGAGGAAAGGGGAAGGAATTATGTTCGAGAAAGTTTTTGAATTCCAGCATTTGTTCCCAGGAAATAATGTTGTCGAAGGTTCCGTAAATGAGCCTGAATCCAAAAGTCAACCTTAAAAGGAAAAGGGCAATGTCCAGTTTGTTTTTAGTTTCCATAATCTTTTGATGGTGAATAAATGGTTTTAACTTTATGAATTTAAGTAAAAAATACTGCTTTATTATTTTATCTGTTCTCATGCTACCTTAGATGCTATGACCACTGGCGGGG
>NW_017829853.1:0-362 GCF_001891065.2 Hippocampus comes
TTTAACATCTTAATCAACCTTCTTCTCACCCTTCTCCAACCCTCGTCACACGAACCGAGTGCGAATTCAAACCAACATGTCGATGAGGTCTTGCTTCCTTTCTGACGTCTGCTGCTGTGCCACGGATCCTGGTACTTGCGTCACCTTGCACTCCTCTCACAGTATGAAAGCAAAAACACACCAACCTCAACCGATTCCAGCAGAGATCTGTAGCCCCTTTTAACCTCCCTGTCTCCTTGTTGTCTTTCCGCTTTGATGATTCATAGTTCAGTGGACGTCCCATTCATCCAGGAAGCGCCTTTCATCGTTCTGGCCCACAATGCACAGGAACTCTTACCAGCATCTTTCCACATCATGACATC
>NW_017829854.1:0-363 GCF_001891065.2 Hippocampus comes
AATTGTTGACTGAGATTGATTTGGTTCTGGTGCTGAGATGACTTTGGTGATTTGGACAGATTCACTTGAAGGATTGGTAGAAGTAGATCCCAATGTCAGATCAATAGCCGGTTGAGTTTGTTGAGATTCCTCCAATAAAGATGATGGATCAGGTGTGACTTGAGTTAAATCCACATCCACTGAAGACTCTTGTTGACGGCTTGTTGAGATCCTTGATAATTCCTTCTTCAACTCTTGAATCTTCCTTCTGTCGGCCTTTTTCCTCTTGGTATTTCTTGATTTGGACTTAGGCATTTTTCCAAAAAAGATGTTGGAAGAAAATAACCAGAATTCCACCAAATTTTAAAAACCAAAGAACCAATT
>NW_017829855.1:0-363 GCF_001891065.2 Hippocampus comes
CTTTGAAATGATTTTAAATGATTTTAGGATATGCGAAGTCAGCGCACCCCACACCACGTAATCACTCGGGCTCATCCTCGACAGACATCCGATCATCTGCGTGATTGTCGGCATGCGTGGATGGCGTCTGATGTGAGTAAGTCACACCTGACACTTCACTTCCCTTCCAACAAATGGCCAAATGTTGACCAGTTGGCGGCGGGTGGAGGAGGGGTGGTGGTCCCACACTGACCAGAAGTGAAGTGGAAAATGTGCAAGAAACCAAAGCAAAGCTCCTGGGTTACAAAGGGGCCCACGTGAACGTCGCAAATGTCAACCGTCACGTTGGAGATTGCCACCTTAAGACTGGTAGGAAAAAAAAAA
>NW_017829856.1:0-363 GCF_001891065.2 Hippocampus comes
ACATACGAGAGTACAGTAAACCCACCCACCATTCGTGGGGGACAGGGATCGAGCCCTACCACAAAGAGTGAAAATCCACAATAATTGACACGTCCCCATTCACCGGAAAGGTTTATACAGATTCTACTGATTATATTATATGGCAGCAAACCATGGCACTACGGAACTGCTCAACTCACTTCACCATAGTTCCTTGTCAACTACATGCCACAAGATGGCAGCAAAGCATGATAAACCATGAACCTGATAAGTGGATAGGCTCCAAAGAAAATCCATGACCACCATAATTTCTGTATTATTTTGGGGGGAACTTGTATACATCTATATCAATCTATATTTACATCTCTCTCTCTCTCTCTCTCT
>NW_017829857.1:0-363 GCF_001891065.2 Hippocampus comes
GTTTTTTTTTTTTTTTTTTTTTACAGGAATGGGGAAGAGGCATTTCTGGCCTCGTCTCATTCATCAGTGTAGTTACGTTTATGTAGGTCCTACATCTGCTGCTCCGCGTGCACAAGGGAGCTAACAGGACAGATGGCCTCAATCTGGTGAAGAAAGGCTTCGGTAGACCTCTGCTAGACAGAGAAAAATGTATCGCCACCAAAAAACGGCCACTCGGGTCGCATCATTTCAGACATCGTGGAAAAACATTTGCAACATTGTTTGCATTTTAAAAGCGGGGCAGCATAGAGAGCTCAGAAGCATCGATGTGTTGCTTTAAACACCGTCGTTCATGTTTTGGGTTCCATTTTGAAATGCACTAAA
>NW_017829858.1:0-363 GCF_001891065.2 Hippocampus comes
TGGTTTGGAGAAAGTTGACCTCCGTCATGAAAGCCTCACAAGTGAATCACAGTGTGCTGATGCCACAGGCAAACATTTTATTAGATTTCAGTGAGGAACGTGGTACTTAGCCATAATTTAATTTCAAGTGAAGAGGTCTAGCACAGTGTTAGCCATACAAAATGAAAAGGAGATGGATGGATAAAAAGGTAAAAATGAAGAAATAAATAGATAGCGAGGCTTAGCTTGAGCTTCAAATAACTGCGCCGCAAGTAGAAATATCCCAAAACTACTTGGAAGTCTGCGGCACGGTGACACCACAGCGCAGAGGTGAAGGGTTCGATTCCCGGCTCCGGCCTTCCCGTGTGGAGTTGGCATGTTCTC
>NW_017829859.1:0-363 GCF_001891065.2 Hippocampus comes
CTTTTTTTTTTTTTAAATCGATGAAATGGGTTTGTTGATTAATTCTTCTTCAGTTCTGCTACCAGTGGGAAGGATCACGGTGGCCGTGTCTACGTTTTTATACTGATAAGGCAAGAGGACCTTCCATATTTGTAATTGGACATTTTCTACATTTTAAATCAACCGCTAAATGGCGTGCGACTTGCCTGAAGTCGCCCTATTTGTGCAGTCTTGCTCCTCAACGTCTCGAGTGCTTTTATGAAGTTTACATTTCTTTTTTTATTCCCGGAACATTGAATATATTGACACAGCATTGAAGTGACTGTGCGTGTATGACTTGTTTTATTTATTTATTGACTTTTGGCCACAAAGCTGTAAAATAAA
>NW_017829860.1:0-363 GCF_001891065.2 Hippocampus comes
TTTTTTTTTCCATCCGGGTAGGAGACCAGACAAGACGAGCTGAGTAATGGCTGCCCACAGGAGGACCGGCCTCTCCGGCGTGCTTGTCGCCGCCACGCTGGCTGTGGTCATCGTGCTGCTGCTGCTGCCCGGTGAGTTGTCAACAACGCAGTGAGGATCATCAAAGTCATTGCTGGCAAAAGTGCTGACGAGACTCACCGAGAAGCTTTTGAAAAGTCAAACCGTAAACATCCTTCACAGGAGGCGGCAAAGGTACTCACGCTCCGTGCTTCGGTAGAAGAACAGATACTTGTGTGGAAAAAAAACAAATCTTGAAGTAAAAGTAGAGGTACGGATTTAACTCATTCAACCAAAGTAAAAAAA
>NW_017829862.1:0-363 GCF_001891065.2 Hippocampus comes
CACAAGACCGCCCCCAGCATAAGCAATTTGGGCACTAGACGCAGTCTATACCAAGCCTGCCCGTCAGCAGACAGGTATAGCCCAAGGGCCACATCTTGAAAATGGTCAGCAAAACTATAAATTAAATGACAATTTATTCAAAAAAACTTGATGTTATTTCTTGGAAAGAAATTCCCTGATCTCGATAAAAAAAGCCTCTCTGGCGATACTTGAGTCGTTTTCGGGGTTGAATAGAAAGTGACTAATGGTCTGTTTATGACAAAATTCGTCCAAATTTGTGCCATTCCATAATTGATAGCTCATTATCAAGGTATGGTAATCAATTTTATAGGGCTTATGGCGATAGTCAGGTTCATTGAGATA
>NW_017829863.1:0-363 GCF_001891065.2 Hippocampus comes
CGGTTGTGGAAAACAAATAAACCTTCACGCATCTGCTCAAAAGCCTGGGCAACAAGACCGGACAAGCCATCAAAGCTCTTGCGCATATCCGCGGGCTGAGTGAACAGATAGATCGGCGTGCCGGGCGACAACGTCAGCATGATGGGCCAGCCTCACACAACGCCGCGACCAGGGCCGGGAGGGCCGACACGCCCAGCGTCAGCCCAACGCCGTTGGGGAAGGAGACGGTCAGCGGCGGGTCGTCATGACCGGACGCTGCTGGTTGAAGACGGACAAAAGCGGGGGCTGGGGAGCAGGCCTCTTCGCGAATGGCCAACTGACGCCGCCAACCATAGAAGCTGGCCACACCCAGATCGTGCTGCT
>NW_017829865.1:0-363 GCF_001891065.2 Hippocampus comes
AAAAAAAAAAAAAATAGATGGTCGCTCCTCGGCGGATTTGTCGGATCGTCTCAAAGCCCGGGACTTCCGTTTTACTCATTTCAAAAGCTGAAGTTGGAAATGACCAAATTGGACAAGAAAAATTCCCAACCCTCGAACGTTTCGCATGAACACAGCTGCTGTTATAGCGCCACCCGCTGCTCGGGCAGGCAGCATGTTCCGGCCCCCCCCCCATAGATTTGTGTTTACGAATGGAAGAGAGCGAGCGGGACAGCGGCAGAAAAAAGGGCGCAGTGAGATGAAGCGGATTAAGCACATCAATTGGTAGAATCCGCGCGTTTGGATTTTTTGTGATTGATGGCAAAAAAGTGGGGTGCTCCTCAC
>NW_017829866.1:0-362 GCF_001891065.2 Hippocampus comes
AAAAAAAAAAAAGAGTGATCGAATGCCTTTTGAGAAAATAAGCAAGAAAGCAAGGCTCCATAAGGCATGCAACGTGCTCGTCTTTTCTCCATTTTACTTCAATTCCACTCAAGTCAGTATATCATCCTATTGCTTTGTGACAGTCTCTTATTTACCTTTTCATAGCGTGTCTCCATGCAGAAAAAGATGACGTAGGCCGTCGCACAAGCCAGACATCCTTCAAGGTACGACTGGCCTCCAATTTTTTCAGCTTCCAGGTAGTACGAGTTGAGGGTCTTCACCGTTTCCTCCAGCAGGTTCCTCTCAATCTACTTGTGAAACAAAAACGTGCACGTCATCAGAGTCAGGAAGTGTTGCTTGGC
>NW_017829867.1:0-363 GCF_001891065.2 Hippocampus comes
CTCAATTTGATGCGTTGTATGTCGCTCGCCTGCAGGTGACGCTGTACAGCTACAACTGGTCGGTGGACCTGGGCGCCTCACTCAACCGCGAGCTGGTCCGCCTGGTCAAGTGGCAGAACGCAAGGGCCCACGTGCTGCACTGCCTGCTCAGCCAGAAGATGGGCCTGTTCCATCACCACTGCTTCTCCGACGCGCCGCTCCACGACATCCATTCCAAGCGGGTATGTGGCACTCGCTCACGTCACCGGGCTAACATCTGCCGGCGCTTCTGCCAGCTGAGGTGGAAGCGACCTGTAAGGCCATCATCTGCTGCGCAGGCCGCAGCAGGCGGCCGGTCCCGCGGCCTGATGCGTGCAGCTGTTG
>NW_017829868.1:0-363 GCF_001891065.2 Hippocampus comes
CTCAGCCCGTAAGCGACGAGGTAGAACAGCACCGCGGCGAGGCCGTTAGAGAGCAGCGTCTGCTCACCGGCCATCTCCTGGGCGGCCACCGGGCCGACCAGCAGGCCGACGAGCATGTACCCCGAGTGCGCGATCGAGGAGTCGGCGAGGACCCGCTTGATCCGCTGCTGCATCAGGCCCAGCACGTTGCCCACGGTCATCGTCAGCACCGCGATCAAGGCGAGCAGGTAGACCAAGGGCTCGGGCAGCTCCGTCGGCGTGCCGCCGTGGCTGTGGCCCCAGCCGACCAGCCCGAGGATGCCGATCAACGCGGCGAACCCGGCGGTCTTGGGGACGAACGCGAGGAAGGCCGTCACCGGCGTC
>NW_017829869.1:0-363 GCF_001891065.2 Hippocampus comes
TATTTATTTATTTATTTATTTTAGGATTAGCTTTTAAAATCGAACAGTCCTCCCCTTCCGCTTCTGGCTCCCACGAGGTTACCCCTTTCATGGCACATTCCCTTCTCCGTTTCAATAACTTGCACTCTTCCACCCTTACTGCCCTTGTCCTTCCCCCAGAGAACATTTGCACTGACTGCTTCGGGGGAGATAACGCTTGTGTCAGACAGAGAATGTTCCGCAATTCCACTGTAACTGCCATACGCAAGAAATAGGCAGGCTGGAAGATAAAGTTAAAAAAAGAAAAAAAAGAGGGGAGGTATAGGCAGGAGCAAAGCCTTAGAGAGGTGTTTTTGAAAATGTTATTTCGGAGTGCAGTGCTCC
>NW_017829870.1:0-363 GCF_001891065.2 Hippocampus comes
CTTTGGCTCTTATAAAAGGGTGGTTAATTATAATATAGCCTATGAAGCTCCAGCACCATTTTCTTTTAAATTACGTAATAAAGAATTGAATTTGCTAGAAGATCAATCATTAACACTTAATTTAACTACCGAAGGAAAAGTAAGACCAAACAATGTCTCCATTGTCATAGGGGGTAAAGAACTTCTTATGCAAGTTGTTAATGAGCAGTTTCAATACACTTTTGAACCACCGCTACAGTCGAGCAACTTTTATTTTACAGCAAACGGATTTAATTCTAGAACTTATAAAATAACTGTAGGGAAGGTGCCTGCAATTCAAGATTTTCGTATGCAATTAAATTACCCCAATTATTTAGGGAAAGA
>NW_017829871.1:0-363 GCF_001891065.2 Hippocampus comes
CGTGCACGGCGTTTCATGTCGGTCACGTTGCTGGCGATGCACACCAGCCCGCCCTCGGCGGTTCGGCGTCGCGAGATATGCAGCCATTGATCACCCTTGAGCGAGACCTCAAGGCTTTGTTCGTCAAGGGCGGCGTCCGGCCCAAAATATTGAAGCAGCGCCTCGCCATAATCGCGCGCGGCGCTGGCCGCCTCCATGGCGGAAATGCCTGGCTGAACGGTGCCGGGCGCAAAGCGAAAGACCGCCGCGAAACGCTGGTTCCAGGCGGCCAGCCGACCCCGCGAATCCCATAGGACAAAAGCTTCTGGGATGCTCTCAATGGCGTCTTTGAGCCGCGATTCGGCGATGGCGGCGCCGATGCTC
>NW_017829873.1:0-363 GCF_001891065.2 Hippocampus comes
CTTTTTTTTTTTTGTTATTACCATGGTGATCAGGAAGGAGTTAGGGTATTGGGGCAACTTATTCTCAAGCGGCCAAAATTCTGAGGAGAAAGGCAAGCAGGAAAAGAGCAACGAGAGCCAGAAATTTCCAATCCTGGATGCAGATGCACTGAATTCTGGCTATAGCTTGAAAATGGCAGCTTACCCAGCACATGTGCCAAGTCATGTTGGGAAAACTCAGTGTTGGGGTAGTATTACGCAACTTGGCCTACTTGTGACACATTTTCCAAAACAAGGACGACTTCTCACTTGGTTGGATGTTGTAAGTTAGGCAGTGAAATGAGGATAAGATTGTGGCGTGTTATTGTTGTCTGGCATGGTAAC
>NW_017829874.1:0-363 GCF_001891065.2 Hippocampus comes
TCGAGCTCTTCTAGACTTTGCTGGAAAAGTTCTTTGTTCTCATTGATGAAATGTTTCTGCATCTCGGACATCTGGGCCATGATCTTCTCCCTCCGTAGCCGAGCCATCTCAGCCTTCCTCTTCCTCTCTGCCTTGTCTTTGTCCCGTATCGTCTGCAAAAAGGCAACAATCACACCCATCAACTATCAAGTGTGTTTGAACGGCGAAAGCGGTTTGAGCCTGACCTCTTCGGGTCCATGTCCTGGGCTGATGGTAACAGCGGAGGCGGAGGAGGAACGTTCTCGAATGGTTTTGATGTTTGCCACCATCTGGAGACCAAATGCATGTGAATTTTCATGACGGGGAAGGTGTGGGCCAAAAAAA
>NW_017829875.1:0-363 GCF_001891065.2 Hippocampus comes
TTTGTTTTTTTTTTTTTTTTTTTTTTTTTTTTATGGATAAAGAATATATGACTGTGATGGGCCAAACGCGGCAGCGATCAGGTTGTTAATCTTGACACCGGGGCTCTCATTTTGGTCCCCCTTCGGGAATGTCGCCTTTCCCTCCAGAGGTCAAGGCCTACCACCCCGATCCACCCCACCCCCCACCTGAAAAGTCCAAAAGGTTCACATCTCCACGCGCCTTCCCTCGTACAATCGCTCATTGTTGCCTCGCTGCCACCAATCAACTTCTTTGCTCGTAAACTGCTTGAGTGGGATTTATTTCACCAGGCAAACTTGGCCTGCTGGAATAATCAAGGAGTGAGCTGCTCTCAAAGCCAACTC
>NW_017829876.1:0-361 GCF_001891065.2 Hippocampus comes
GTGTGTGTGTGTGTGTGTGTGTGTGTGTCTTCCCCCTCGTAATAGTGTCAAGACGCTATCCGGTGTTTCTGGGCCGTCCGCACCACACGTGGCAGAGACAAGAGCCTCTACATATCCAGAGGGTCATCCAAGTCAACCGAACGCTCTACATTGGAGCCAGGTACGATCCCCCCCACCCGGCAAGTAAAACCTCAAAACCCCATTTTGGGGGAAACAAGAAGAGACATTGAGAAGGGACCGCAGAATGGAGAACACTATTGGATGCGAAGTAGGCAACATTTAATGCATACATTTGGGATAACACAATTGGGTGGTTGGGGTGAAGCGGCAGTAAAACAGGCCAAATGTAGTGTTTAACTCA
>NW_017829877.1:0-363 GCF_001891065.2 Hippocampus comes
GGGGGGAAGGGGAGGGGGGAGAAGGGGAGGAGGAGCAGCGGCAGGAGCGGCAGAAGTTCAAGTTTGCGGAAAGGTGTCCAGAATCGACGTCCTCGCTGAAGTGCAAGGATCCAGACGGCAGACACGTGACATATCGAAACAGAAGAACATCAAGTCCTCTGTCGTCGGTGTACTTAACTAGATTTCTTTCCGGGTCCTTTTCCTGCGCCATATAAGCACAAAAGCTATTGAAGAAATCACCAACACTGTCGTGTACAAAATGAAAATAGCAATCATCCACCATCACCTACCAAAAAACTGAATGACAATTGCAAAAAAAAAATATTTTAATATTAATGAATGAAATTGGCGGCGCGGTGTCCA
>NW_017829878.1:0-363 GCF_001891065.2 Hippocampus comes
TGTCTGCGGGGAAAGAGGCAGTCCACCATGTTGAAAGTGGTGCATGGGTTAAAAAAAGCACTTTAAAAAAAAACAAAAATATCAGACAAAAAAAGCTGACTTGAACATTTTGATTTATTAAGTTACAAAGAAAGCTGACTTGGACCTTTGATTTATGTAGTTAAATGTACAAAAGACGAATGACATGATACATTTTTTTAGGCTTTGTCATTCAGACAAAAACAAAAAGTGAGTCCCGATCGAAAGCCCCAGAAAGAGACAATCATCCAAACCCTGGTTGGTCTAAGTCATATTACAATCTACTGTGGAACACAGCTTATGTTCCGATGTATTTTGAGTGTCATACAAAAGTGTGGAACTGTG
>NW_017829879.1:0-363 GCF_001891065.2 Hippocampus comes
GGCCGGGGTGGGGTAGTGTGGAGGGTGGGGCGAGGTCAGCCATGTGAACACTACCCCCCCGTCGAGAGAGAGTAAGCTGTATGAAAGACTCATGCTAAGAGACCTGAGATGGAATGAATGCAGAGCAGAGAATCGACAGTGTGCAGTGAAGTGTGGAAATGAACCCGCAGCTTGGGTATGACTGCCAAGTGTCCTGCTCGATACTGATATAGAGAAATGATTAAAGCCATCAGGATACAGAGCACAGAGAGCACAAAGTGCTTGATGATGTTAAAAGTGAGTGAAGACTGTGGCTGAACAAATTCTGGGATTTAAGATGGCTGACCGATTGCATGTGAGGATGTTTTACTGTCTCTAAGACAC
>NW_017829880.1:0-363 GCF_001891065.2 Hippocampus comes
GAAATAAAATCCCTATAAGGGCAACAACATTCTGTATACACGGTGACACCCCATCTGCATTGAAAATATTGATGTATCTTTCAGATGAATTCCCAAAAAAAGGAATTTACATAGGCAAGTGAAAAGTTACCCCATAACCATAAGGCCCTTTGGTGAAAACGCGATATTGATAGAATGGCCCAATGAAGTTTCCGAATCGATTTTATATGATATCATCCGTTTTGAAACATTTCTCCGCGGCAAGCTTTCAGCAAGTTTTGAACTTGTGCCTTCGTACAACTCATTGACACTTATTAATTTTTCGGAAATAGATGAGTATCAAGATTTTAAAAACAATCTGATCACTTGGTATGAACACCTGCC
>NW_017829881.1:0-363 GCF_001891065.2 Hippocampus comes
AAAAAAAACAGTTATGCATCCCGAGAATTTTTGACCACACAAAAAGTTACTCAAGCTAGAAATGTTCGGCGGTGAAGGACATGAGATTTTTGTATGACTTGGGGCACAGCAATAGCAACACGTACATCGCGCTAAACCCTCAAACCAACCTCTCCTCAACACTGATGTGTTTTTCGGCGCAGGCCACACCTCAAAAGACTGAAAGGAAAAAAGCCGTGTGAAATACAGGTCACTGCCCCACATCACAACACAAGGAACTCGACCAGCGAGTCTGCCAGGTGGCCTGCTGCACAGCGCACACGACAAACAGCACAACTCAACATACACTACACAGCAGACACGCGCAGCGCAACACAACTCAAC
>NW_017829882.1:0-363 GCF_001891065.2 Hippocampus comes
GGGCACAAAAGCAGCCACCTTGCACCTCCCACTCCCGCCCGCTTGTGTCTCTTTGACACTTCACACTTCAATCAGGCTCGCCCTCACGGGACTGTGACCTGGCCGGCCTAATTACACACAACTATGAAAGCTGAGGGGAGCGTAAGTGTAGGTATGAAGGTAATTACCTGTTTTTGCCTCCCTCTGCTCCTCTTTTGTCTCTCATCATCTGTGACACGGGGCAGCGGGCTGTCAGATTAGAGAAGGACATTAACACATTACTCCCTTCTCCCTCATGGATAATGGAACAAGGTTTTCATTTGAATGATAAACAAAATGACTTGAAGACAGTCAGGGAGATCACTGGCATCTGCCCCCCCCCCC
>NW_017829883.1:0-364 GCF_001891065.2 Hippocampus comes
AAAAAAAAAAAAACAGGTGACCCGGTCGGTGGGTAAACCTTCAAAATAAGCCTCCTGGTCAGGGCTGTGAACCAGCCATTGTAGAGGAATGCACAAGGCCTCTGAGTCACGTCATCTGTTTGTTTGGCATCCTCACATTTGAGCCGGGGTGTGTTGACTTTTGATATCCACTGTAGGACCGACATTTGTAGTCCGTCATGGTGCTTAACCCGCAGTGTGTTGGTGCTCCCCCCCGAACTGCACCTTTTTGCGTGTCGGGCTCGCGCCGCACCACCGGCGCAGATGCACTTTCTTCCCTGTGAGAGGGTGAGAGTGGGTCCAGAAGGCCGCTTTGTCCTCATGTGGACAATTTGGTGGGAGGGGT
>NW_017829884.1:0-363 GCF_001891065.2 Hippocampus comes
AAGCCGACAAAAGCAAACATCCTTGGATCAGTTCTCCAACCTCTGTAGTATGGGTCCTTTGATCAGCTAGCCATAAGTGTCTACTCCTTTGGTGTATCACAGACCGCGTTCATGTTTAGCAAGTATTTTGTCAGACCGTCGACAGCACCTCTTCATGCATTCGGCAAATGTAGCATTTGCGGGGAGCCAGCCTAGTCAAGCCGGCTGCTGCGAAAGTTGTTTTGAGGCAAAGATAAAGTGTGCCACAAGGGTGCAAATTAATGTATACTGTATATGGATAGCAATGCCTTAACCTAGCGTTTATTTTGAAGTTGGCCTTTGGAAGCATTCGCTGTGGCAGCTAACCTGACTGAGAATAAAGAC
>NW_017829885.1:0-364 GCF_001891065.2 Hippocampus comes
AAAAAAAAAAAGAAAAAAGGGGGGCTGATCCATTTTAGTCTCCTACTCGCTGGCGTGTAAAAGCATGAAGCCAAATTCACTTAGCCTTGATGCTAGGCTCCCATAATCAAGTGCGAGCCGCAGTATTACAGCCTTCGCTATGCGCGAGAACATGTATCGCTGCCCGATGGGCCGTTTGACGATTTGCTTCACGTTCAGGTGCAGCCATAAAGTGAACATTTTCTCATTTTACTTGCGCATGAGTCAGACGTGCAGTCAATTTTCGCCATTTCGCCCGCTTCACCGTTCGGTGAGCGCCACCGTTCCATCTGCTCCCGCGCGGCGGGAAGCGGATGCGCTTAGCATGATACCGTAGTTTGCCGCT
>NW_017829887.1:0-364 GCF_001891065.2 Hippocampus comes
AAAAAAAAAAGCAAAACATTGTATTTTTGTACATCACAGCAGATGAACAAAGAAATAGGCTTGGCCAGTCATTTTCCAGACGTTTGTTCCGAATGATTTTCTTGAAATGTCAAGTGTTTTCATTCATTTTGAGCAGCACTGAGCAATTTGAGCTTCCCCCTCATTGTACTCTCAAAAACTGTGAGTTGCTAAATAATGTGGGACAATCTCCTTCAGTAATGTTTGTGAAATTAGGTTTAGATGGGAAACTAATTATTTAACCTGGCTGGCATTTCTTTCAGTGATCTTAAAAGATTGAATTTTGAAAATAATAAAAATGTTAGCCCTGGCAACCATAGTTGAGGGTGGAATACGCCAACTGGCC
>NW_017829888.1:0-364 GCF_001891065.2 Hippocampus comes
AAAAAAAAAATAATAACATCCATTAAAATGACTTTCACTGGTAATATTAGGGAGTGCCATTGCATGCCTTTTTCTTAGGTAGATCTGGGGTGACGCATGGCTTTGTTCATTGCAGCGCCACTTCTCAGAACTTCATAAATGTGTGACGCCACACATCTACATACTGCGCCAATGATATTCTTGTCTATTCAGACAAAACCTTGGGAAAATATAAAGACACGTGTTCACTTTGGCTTCTTTGAAATGTGTCGTCAACCTTTTTTTTTCCTTTGGAAATACGGACTGATTCAACTATTTGAGTGTTCATGACCAGGAATGATGATCACATTCCAAATCACACCAGACAAGCTCTTTCTTACGGCTG
>NW_017829890.1:0-364 GCF_001891065.2 Hippocampus comes
AGAGTCAACGCCTCAACAAGTGCGTTCCTACATCGACGCTGATTGTTCATTGAGGAAGAAAGAACGGACTGCTCTCATCATCATGCGGGGCCGAATCATTCTGACAGACCAAAATTGATTGCGGCATAACTCATCAGAGGACTCTTAGAATGACGTTACGACGACAGCGCATGGGCAACGATATCCGAGACCACGGAGGTCAACTTATCCAAAATGATTGCCGATACTGTCTGCACTTATGGACGCGTTTAGCAACACGGCAGAGAGCTGATGAAAGACGGAGCAACTCTGCCTTATTGATCCTATTGATCCCGTCTCACCTATAAAGAACACGCCCCCACCACCCCCCCATCCCACCCCTTTA
>NW_017829891.1:0-364 GCF_001891065.2 Hippocampus comes
ATAATAATAAACATGAATCATGACACGAGGAATGTACTATCTTTCTCAAAGGGTTCTGCACGGGCAACTCCCAGGCCCTTTTGAGAGCCAAGAGACGAGGGTATGCCTGTCTTGTCTTGTGAAGTGACTTCAAGTCACCTGCTATTAAGACACGAGGCGAATTTTATTCAGCTTGTGTCACATCGGTTTAATTTCTGGCTCATTTGCCGAAAAGCTGTGCCACAAATGACAATGTACATCAGTATAAAACAACAAAATTAAGTGAAACGATGTGTCAAGTGTCACTTTAACACAATTTTGCAATAATAAATATAATAAATCTAAACATGTGGGTACTGGGAACTAGTTTTCTCTGGTCAAAATG
>NW_017829892.1:0-364 GCF_001891065.2 Hippocampus comes
ACCCCACCCCACCCCATTCCCCAACCCCCACGTCTTCCTCCTGCTCACACTCACTCTATGGTGTGTGGTTCTCGCCCGACACGGTCGTAATTCTCCGTTGCTTGTTTCTGTTTGCCCTTAAACCAATTAGGCTTAAATAAACCTGCCCATTTAACGGCCTGGAACCAAAGGCTTGGGGGAAGGACCAGGGATATGGTACAGCGGTAGACTGGGTGTGGAAAGTGAGACAAGCAAGCAAGGGGCCGGCGGGAAGAGGGCGGGGGTCATGGGAGTTTCAGAAAGGCTGGATGCGTGTTTGACAAACAAGCAGAAATTCAGCAAGACTGTATAATTACGGGATTTCTCTTATCCGACATCAATGGCG
>NW_017829894.1:0-364 GCF_001891065.2 Hippocampus comes
CCCCCGTGAGCTCACTCAAACGACCACTAGAGGGCGCCACAGACTTACCACACGTCACCATGCACTGCAACATGCCTGCGTGCGCGCGCGTGTCTTTTTAAATCCTCTTGTTTGGGACAGCCGCCCCCAGGCCCGGCAACTAAAACACACGATGACAAACACGCGCGCACTCAAAACGAGAAAGCCACGAATAACTCCCGCCGTGTTAGCTGTCACGCACTTGACAGTTTCAATGGCGACGCGTTTCCTCTCTGCGTCACTTTACACAACGCTGTTCGACAACAAACAGAGCCGTTATGTATCTTCCTCCAACGCACACGTGGCAACACACGGGCAACGCGAGCACGCGCGCATACACACACAC
>NW_017829895.1:0-364 GCF_001891065.2 Hippocampus comes
TTTTTTTTTTCCACACCAACAAAAGCAATTACGTGAGCTCATGTGTCATTTTTATGGCCCGACACTATATGGATCATTCACTGCCGCACTCATCTGCCAAGTGTTGTTTTTCATTTAATATTTTGTGTCCCCTCTTTCACATGCCAGAGAGTTGACGGCCAAAACATGCATTTATCTTTCCCCACAGGGTTTCAATATATGCTGCACAGTCCTCTCTGTGAACTGCATACCGCTGCCAGGCATATTTTCATATCTGGTAAATACTGTCCTCTAGTGCGCGACACAAACACAGATTTGTTTTTGCAGCCAAATAGCAATTCAATTTCCTCTCAGGTTTTACATGATGACCATCAGGAAAAATTGG
>NW_017829896.1:0-364 GCF_001891065.2 Hippocampus comes
ATCATTTTCATACGTCTGTCAAGGTGTAATGTTCGGTCTTGTGCGCAAAAAGCAAATGTTCTCGAGATGTGGAAGATTGCAGCATTGGTAAATTATGGCACCTATAACTTGTAAACTATTTGTGTGGCTGTTTAAAACATTTGGGGACTAGGAGAGACTTTCATTGGAGTTGGTTATCACCCTCATACAAGAAAATGCAAGTCGTAATTCAAAGTGGTTTTGATCAGGTGTTGAGGTTAGAGGTTGCGGTTATGGTGTATGGGTTGGGTTGAGGCTATGTGTTTGGGCTTACATTTAAGGTTAAGGTTGATTTTATTTTTTTAACTTTTTTATAAGACGGTGTTTTTTGCATTGAAATAAGACT
>NW_017829897.1:0-364 GCF_001891065.2 Hippocampus comes
CATTATTAATTGAATAACATGAAAATGACCCATACATTGTTTTCTTTGACTGTGTTACCTGAGTTGATCAAATGGTAAACTTCAGGTGGGCAGACACATGCATGACACACAGAATTATTCACAGGAACACAAGCATTTGTCAGATTGGTGCCTCCTCTGTCTGCATGAATGCTTGCCTCTCACTGAAAACGGACTAACTGGAGATTCCATTCACTACTGGATGCAGTGACCTGCACATGACTGAACATGAGCCACTGAACCTTGTCAGAGCTACGTACACACCCAGGCCAAGTCATACTCTGTATGATGGAAATTAAAATAAAGACATCACTTCAAATGTTAATCAAAGCGCTGAAGATGATCA
>NW_017829898.1:0-364 GCF_001891065.2 Hippocampus comes
ATGAAGCGTGAGGTCTTGACGGCGTGACCGCTTTTCTAAAGAGCGGCTCAGCTGCCTTGCCTTCCTTCGGGGTTTTTGCTGTTGATTCTCCAGTCAGATGACTCTGGGCTCGACACACTCGATGCCCCGCCAGCCACGGAGGCAGCGAGCGAGACCGATGCGGCACACGGCGTCTGCGCCTCATCCCTCGCAGAATAACAATGAGACTCCAGGCTCAATAAAGAGGCCAGAAAGCAAAAGAGCGGCACGTCTTCAGAGGCCTCTGACACCGTTTATCGAGCACGAAGGAATTACTGATGCACCGTGTCCTGGCTTGTAGAGGCTTTTTGCCTCTTGTACGACACTTGTTGTGCAGAAAATTTCG
>NW_017829900.1:0-364 GCF_001891065.2 Hippocampus comes
ATGATAGATGTGGCGTTATGATGTGTTTTTAACAGTATTAATTAACACTTATAAAGGAGTAGTTTTTAAAGAGAAGTTTTTAATCAAAGAAAACATTTTTTTAATAGACATTTGGGGACACCTGAAAATCTTGAGGCTTCGTGCCAGTGTTTGCCTAATGGGGACATGTTATTTATTTCAGGTCGCAGGTGAGCTGGAGCCAGTAGTGGCTGACCTTGAGCCATGCAGCAAGTGAGGTACACTCGATGGTTCACCAGCCAGTCAGCATAGAAACAAACAACCATTCACGTTCACATTCACATTCATACTAGGCAATTTAGAATCTTCGGTGAAATTAAAAAGCATGTTTTGGGGGTGCGGTAAA
>NW_017829901.1:0-364 GCF_001891065.2 Hippocampus comes
AAAAAAAAAAAAATCCATCGTAAAGGGATTAAATGATGGATAGATAACATGTTTGAAACGGCTTTTTGACCCTATATCGATTATAATAATATAAATGATGAAATCGTTGGCATCCGTATCATCATCATCCATAAAAGCGAATTTTTTTATCCCTGTCTGTCACAATATAAATCATGATGTAGCATGATTCAAAACATCGCATGAAAAGTTTCCTCGCCCTTTTCTTCATTGATTTATAAAAGCACATTTTAGATGGTGGAACGATTATTGTAAATGGATGAAAGATGAATCAAAATACAAATAGCTGATTACATTAGTGTCACTAGTAATTAGCGTGATTGACGGTAAATCGATTGCTCATGCC
>NW_017829902.1:0-364 GCF_001891065.2 Hippocampus comes
TTCTTCCGCGATATATCGGAAACGGACTAAAACAGAATCCTTATCGGTCAGGCCCTAATAAAAAGTACTTCATCACAGCATCCCTTCCTTCTCTTTGCGATGATGACAAAACAGTGTTGCCCGTGATGATAATGAGCTCCTCCATGTTCTTATGACTCAGCAAAAACTTATCGTCGTTAGTTGGAGGGAACATGAGCCACGCAAGCATCCGCACAAACACGCAAACTCAGCCAGTCTTGCAATTTGTGCGTGGGTTTGTTTGGTTTGTTCTATTTGGTTCACATCTACGTCGCAAAACGTTTGGGTTTGTTTCGCTTTTGGCTTTTGTTTTCTTCTTCTTCACATTCTACGTTTTTTTTTTTTT
>NW_017829903.1:0-364 GCF_001891065.2 Hippocampus comes
AGGCTCGCGACAGAAGAGTCCAAATGACGAAAACGGCCCCACTGGCAGCGAGTGAGCTCAGAGCCAAACATCCCGTCACAATTTTGTCCCCCTTTTCGGTTTCCACCTTGACAAAGGTCTCCTTTCGGCTCATCTTTGCGTCTCTTATTTTAACGACGACATTAACCGGCGCTCCCAATATTTACGACGCTTTGGATTAATTAAGAAAATTGTTGATCGTAAACGATTAAAATCCACTTTCCACACGTGTCATTGTCGGGGGCGTAGCGGGGCGGGCTTCCGCTACTTTTAGCGCCGTAACATTTTACGCGGCGCAGTTGAATCAATTAGCTGAGCCGGAACTTGTTTTTTTTTTTTTTTTTTT
>NW_017829904.1:0-364 GCF_001891065.2 Hippocampus comes
TATTCTATTAATAGTTTAGTCACAAACATTCCGAGGGTTTGCTCATCTTTCATACATATGGAATTAGTATTACGATACAAATACTGTACTCATCTTTCTTAGTTGA
This sequence comes from Hippocampus comes, assembly GCF_001891065.2. Taxonomy (NCBI): domain Eukaryota; kingdom Metazoa; phylum Chordata; class Actinopteri; order Syngnathiformes; family Syngnathidae; genus Hippocampus; species Hippocampus comes. The sequence goes on from NW_017829904.1 coordinate 107, forward strand.
GCACTCCAAAACCTCTGATCTTAGAATCCCCCTGCAAACAACCACACACACAATTAGTCTTCACTGAACCTGTAACATGCATGTTTTTGGACAAGCACATGGAGAACATGCAAACTCCAAACAGAAGGGCATGAGCCGAGAGTTAAACCCACAACCTCTTGACAGTGAGTCAGACAGATGTGCGAGTTACCATTTCCGGGTCTTTTGAATTATTTTGTGTCACGGTTCTGTTTGTGACCAATAGGTGGCACTGTAGGG
>NW_017829905.1:0-364 GCF_001891065.2 Hippocampus comes
CATAAAATTGAGAATTACACATTTTGCATTGAAAACAACCACATAATTTAGCCTTTAGTCCACTAGCTTAAGGCTAATGCTAACATAAGCAATATATGGCTGTTATAACACTTTATGCAACTGATATTTCAACACAAACATTGCAGCAACACATGTAGTCAGACCATGTAAACAGTCAGTTATATACTGTATTCTTTATCCTCTGCAAGGAACAACTATTTGAATCTCATTTGATTCCTAGACAGGACACGCCCCCTTGCAATACGATTAACTGCTGCATCCAGGCGGGAAAATAGGTGTGACCTAAGTATGAATTGGCCCATGTACTGTCCCCAGGTGGCTAAGTTGTGCACGCCAGAAGGAG
>NW_017829906.1:0-364 GCF_001891065.2 Hippocampus comes
AAAAAAAAATGGATTACAGTGACTGTGATAATCTGCAGCCAGAAAACACGGCGGGCAATCTGTTGGTGACCGAGCAAACGCCACCAGACGCTCCAACGACACGATCGGTGTCCTTGAATGGAGACAATAATGTTTGGACGGCTCCGCTGAGACATCTGTCATATAACGGCGTGCCGTTGGGATTCCAGAGAAAGAATGGCAATAAAAAGCAGAACGAAAGCCCTCTAACTGCCTTGGCATTTCAGAGATGCTGATTCTGTCTCGTCCGCAGATCAGAACTGCTTGGTCCAGCTCTTCCATTTCCCACCGGAACGGTAAAATCCTAAAAGAAACCTTTTAATCGGGGCTCGATGTTCACTTTTTA
>NW_017829907.1:0-364 GCF_001891065.2 Hippocampus comes
TCCTCTCCTCTTTGATGTCCGCCGGGCCATCGCAAGGCCGAATCGTCACGCTCACCTTGTCACTGGAGGCTCCCATGGTGCTGCGCCGATTTAAGTCCTCTCGTAACACTCCACACCGCCGACAGGAACAAAACACCCAAAACAAAGCAGCTGCGATGTCCGGTTCGGTTGGTCCTCACAGCATGGTTCACCCGGGACGGTCGCCCTCCTGGATGCTCGAGTCTTTGGCTCTCTGCAGGAGCCCGTCAGGTTCCCAGGAGGCTGGCGGGACCCTCACTGGCCATTCTCATCCAATACGTCTTCTTCTCAACAGGGTGAGAAATACCTGACGCAGAGTCCAGCATCTGCAAAGTAGGAGAGGACA
>NW_017829909.1:0-364 GCF_001891065.2 Hippocampus comes
TGTGTGTGTGTGTGTGTGTGTATCTGAAAAACTATATTTTTTAAGACAGTCGGTCTAATAATCATATGCTTCTTGGGGAACCTCCCAGGGTCATTGCAGGTACACAGGCATTTACGCCCCCTTGACACGGAGAATTTTGAAAGACACTCCCAATTATTAGCCAATCCCAAGCATATAAAAACAAAACAAAAAAAACAAAAAAAAAACTGTACAAATGGCAATAAACTGGATAATGACCCCAAGATGCCAATGTAATATATTCACCGCCGCGTTTTAATCGTAGCCGTGTTTGCCCTCACCGTTTCATGTTATGGGGTCAGGCGTTTTAAACTTTTCACAGCTGCTTCGAGAGAGAAAAAAAAAA
>NW_017829910.1:0-364 GCF_001891065.2 Hippocampus comes
AAGCAGATCCGAAAATGGTTGGATGGATGAAATGAAAGAAATGTGCCATAACCATCTGTGGCTGCCATCCTTGTGGACTTGTTTGTTGTGAGAGACAAAACATTTTTTTTGGCGTATTATGATGTACAATATCAATAAAAGTGCCTCGCCTTGTTTGACAGCGTTCCATTTCAGACAGCGTTCAACTTAGGACCAAATATGGAGTTTTCTATCTTTGTATGCTTGCCATTTTTGTGGTAGGACTCCATCCAACATATTTTGATGTTGTTTTCAACATCTTTGTAAAAAAATAAAACGGTCCCAACAAAAGCAGCTTTCGAACTACAGTCGTGTTAAATTTAACCCTTTGAGGGACAGCGGTCAC
>NW_017829911.1:0-364 GCF_001891065.2 Hippocampus comes
ACAAAATGTTTCTGGATGTGCACCATTGTCTCAATCTGCACAAAAAAGTACGGCATTCCAAATATAAAACAAGTACTGGTAGTTTGTACGTTTTAACCATTTATTTTCATACAAGACTTCTTCCGTTTACAAAGATTACTAAGGCTAAGTTATGACCACAGTAAATATATTCTATATAACATTCATGGCCATGACTAAGAAACAATCTAATAAAAAGCAGTAACAGAAACTGGGCACATTTTTTTGTGCCACACGACCACGTATTCCAGCCCGGCAAACTAGTTTATGGCGTGCCATTCTCAAAACCGTACATGTCGAGACAATTATAAACCAAGGACGCCCTCCGTCACCCCCACCTGCCATC
>NW_017829912.1:0-364 GCF_001891065.2 Hippocampus comes
CTCCATCTTTCCTTTATCCTATACTTTTTTTTCTCTCATCCCATTCCAGATTCCCCCCTCCATCCTCCTTGGCTTGCATCCTTCCTCCCTCTCACACTCCCTTTCCACCCTTCCTTCCTTTCATACCATCCTCGACTCCTTACTATCTCACTTTCATCTTTGCCGCAATTCGATCAGTTTGAAGCGTTCGACTATTCTTGTGCCTTCTAGTATTGATGCACACAAACAATATATCGAGTGTGTTTGTCTTCGTGCTGTGACACAAGTGGGCCAGATGCCGCGTGTATAATGAGCTTGTGAACGTATGTGGGGGAGGAGGGAAAAGTGGTGGGGGGGGGGGCACCGGTACACGTTTGACCCTGTG
>NW_017829913.1:0-364 GCF_001891065.2 Hippocampus comes
CCCCCCCTCCCCTAGGGAAAAAAAATGTGTGCTACTTGTGTATTCCGAGCACAGTCAAGGGAGCACCAGCCTCCCTCGTGCAGGACACCTTTTGTTTGCTTCTCCTAAAGACACTGTTTATTCTCCCCATGCTTCCCTACTGTGTGCTCATCTGCTCCACTTTCCAAATCATCCCACCAGACTCCCATGCCTCACACCTCTCTCGCTCTCTTTCTCTCATCCGCCCTGTCAATCAACAATTGTGTTCCGTCACTTCCCTAAACCGAGCCAATGAGCTGGCCTCCCACTTGAGAGGAATGACTGACAGCTCTGCAGCGTTGGCAGCATCCTTCCACAGAGGTGGTGAAAACAGGAAAAAAAAAAA
>NW_017829914.1:0-364 GCF_001891065.2 Hippocampus comes
TACTTGCTCTCTTTTGCTCTACAAGACTAGCCGTACCATGCCAAGTGAGAGAAAACGACCTCGTGATGAGGTGTCAGATGAAATGGCAGATATGCGTAGGGAGAATAAGCGACGAAACAACAGAGAAAGCAAATTTCGACGCAACCATCAAGTGCACCAAGCATATTTACAACGTGAACATGAGAGTGCACAAGCGGAAGCGCAGCGAGCACATGAGCAAGCTATCGCCCGTCAACAGTATGAAACTGCCAACCTAGAACTCCAAAGGAGTGAGGCACATATTGCAGCATACAGACACACCAACGTGATTCAACACCAGAGCTTGCAATCAATGATTCAAAGCCACGCAGCAGCGCCACTCCTC
>NW_017829915.1:0-364 GCF_001891065.2 Hippocampus comes
TAACATCAATGTGTGAAGGATATCACTGCATGGGCTCAGGAACACTTCAGAAAACCAGTCAGTTGATACAGTTTGGCACTACATGCTTAAGTGCAACTTAAAACTCTACCATGCAAAGCAAAACACATTTATCAACAACCTGCATAAATGCCGCTCGGACTGATGCCAAGTGGAAAAGTCTTGTGTGGTCTGACGAATCCACAATTGTTTTGGGAAATTGTGGACGTCGTGTCTTCTGGGCCAAAGATCAAAAAAACCTTCTGGTCTATTATGGAGGCAAAGTTTAAAAGCCAGCATCTGTGATGGTTTGGGGCTGTGCTTGTTCCTCTTGCATCCATCCATTTTCCAATCCGCTTATCCTCAC
>NW_017829916.1:0-364 GCF_001891065.2 Hippocampus comes
TGAGGTGTCGAAGTCTTGCTAGAACTTCTTGCCACGAATCTTCGGATCCTAAACCGGTTCGGTGCAGAAGCCTTTTCAGCTAACGGCGTGTTCAAGGAAACAAAAGGCCAAGATTTTGCCTGTTGGATTTTAGACACGGGTCTTTTTTCGTGTGCCCTCTTGTGACAGACATGTCCACCCAATTTTGTGTCGCTCCGTTTAACTGATGTCTGGGACTGATGTCATCTCTCTTTCCAGGCCATTTTTTCTGTTTCAAACCAAAGTGGATGACCCCAAGATCGATTTTGGGCACCGGCGCTTACACTTTTGGTACCTCCTGTTAAGCTAGATATGTTCACCCAATTTCACGTTTATCTGTGAAACC
>NW_017829917.1:0-365 GCF_001891065.2 Hippocampus comes
AAAAAAAAAAAACAAGATCGCCATAGCAATTAACTCACCTCTTGCTGTGTGGAATTTAATCATGCGGCTCAATGGCACATGATGACGCAAAGCCGTGAGCATTTTTTTCACAGCGTCCGAGTTCAACACGTTTCGGATGAACGTCACAAATCGTCTCTGGACAGTCTACCAGTTGTACCTGAAGCCTTCAAAAGAGTACAAGTTTTGTCGGGGTGCAGTGGAAGGCAGAAACTGAATGGACCTCGGCCATTGACCCGCGAGCGGAGGATGGCAGCCAAGTGCCACGTCTCGACCAATCAGGGTTGGTTGCGTCATCAGGAAAGCAGTCCATTTACCTCATAGAAACAGGTTCTTTTCTACGGAAG
>NW_017829918.1:0-365 GCF_001891065.2 Hippocampus comes
AAAAAAAAAAGGGATGTGGCTGTGCTTTATTTTAGGAAAAAGTTCATCCTTTTGGTTGGGCTATTTTTGACACACACATGCGCGCACACTTTACAAATACAATATCTTACCTTCAAACAAGCTCCACAGGCTGTCTTTGGCCTCGGTGGCCGGAAACACGTGCACTACATGGAAGGGAAAACGCACAGAGTGAGAAAAGAACATGTCATGTAAAGTCTCTAGTCATCACTGCGGCTTCCTTTGCTGCCAGACTAAATTGACTGTTCAAATAAAAACGACATTTAGCACCACGGGCTACTTGTGGTTTCATCTTAATATGAGACTGGTGTGACACAGGAAAAAGGTGTATATTTGACAAGTGCAGA
>NW_017829919.1:0-365 GCF_001891065.2 Hippocampus comes
AAAAATCATCCTGACAAAAACCCAAATCAGTTTACAATTAATTGATTCGCCGCACAGTTATCACCAGACATTCTTCATTCTCGAGACACGTGCATCGCCTTCCTGTCATAAGCTGGCCAAGGATATTTTTATTCTTCCACTTTTCCTCTTCAACATTTGACTTTGGACAAGACAAAATGGAGCCCAAACGCAACCATTTTCAGTTAGAAACTTTATTGATTACAAACGGAGACCGTGACGGCCACAATCAGCATCAGTAGGCCTATTTTCTTCCTTCTTTTAAATGTATTTGCTCTTTACCATTTGTATTTTGAAAGATACTCTCAACCACATTTGGATCTACAAATGAACACTGTGCTTGTTCC
>NW_017829923.1:0-365 GCF_001891065.2 Hippocampus comes
AAAAATATATAAAAAATACACACACACACACACACGCACACTCTTTGGGGGCGGGGGCGGGGGGGGGCGCTTGTTGCCTACCTGGCAGTGGACTTATTAAGGTCAACTAATGGGGAAAGAAGAAAACATCTATAGGCAAGCGAGAGACCGTATCATTCAATAGCATCAGGTGGGTGCAAGGGACGGCCCAGTCAACGACTTGACGCCACATCCGTTCCTGACATGGCGCCGGGCATTAAAATGAATCAGTGGGATTATTTTGGCAAATACAAGATTAGACACAAAAATGGGAACACCAGATCTTTATCAAACTGTATAATACTATGTTATCCCCATGAATACCTCGAAATGGGTTGTGCTGGAAG
>NW_017829924.1:0-365 GCF_001891065.2 Hippocampus comes
GATGCCTTGGGCCCCACATGGAACTGGATGTACTTCATCCCACTCATCATCATTGGTTCCTTCTTTGTGCTCAACCTGGTGCTGGGAGTCCTGTCCGGGTGAGTGTGACCACTTCCTTCGTGTGTTTACGTCACTCACGATTGTAGATGACCGTCGCTTTCTTTTTTTTTTTCCTTGTTATCACATCCCTCCTCAGCGAATTCGCCAAGGAGAGGGAGCGGGTGGAGAACAGGCGGGCCTTCATGAAGCTGCGGAGGCAGCAGCAGGTGGAGCGTGAACTCAACGGATACCGCGCCTGGATAGACAGGGCAGGTACGGCAACACTCTGCCATGCACACCTGGAACTGCACGCGCCATTTTTTTCT
>NW_017829925.1:0-365 GCF_001891065.2 Hippocampus comes
AATAATAATTCATGTTTGTTTGGATTTAAAGGAGCGACTTAGAGGTGTTTTGGAATTGGTAAAGTGGAGTGCCATCATCTTCCCAAAATGAGAAATTTCCCTGATGATGCAATTCATGGAAAGGGTTGGAAATGGTGTGAATTTAATGATAATAGCTTCATCTTGTGGGGGCAGAGCCAGCTTGCCACTAGTCAAGACAGATCAGGTTTCACATTGGTTAGACCGCAAGATTATTGCTTTCATGGTTTTTGCTTACATTATCACAACATACTGTTTCAGCCAAAATGTTTCAGTGACAGACGTTTTTTGGACCAAAACTGAATATGCACTTTGGACATTCCTAGTTTTTGCTTCACAGACCTGAT
>NW_017829926.1:0-365 GCF_001891065.2 Hippocampus comes
CATCACATTCAAGCATAAATAAATATATATTTTATGGATTTTTTTTGGGGGGGGGGGCGCGGGGGGTCATAAGCAGAAAACAATTCAAAATAGATAGCATTCCTCACTCACATATGAGGGCCTTAATTGTTCGATTTATTTTTTTCACTTCACTTGAGCGCCAGCATACCTGACTGAACCTTGCTCAAATGGGATTTTTTTTTTCAGTTCTGGACATAAAAACATCAAAATGTTTAGAATAAAAAAAAACTATTGGATCGAAGTATACACAAAAACTCGACTAATAGAACAAGAATACACAAGTATGAAAACAATACAACATCCTTGAAAAGACAATGATGAATATTTAAAGAATGGAAAAAAAA
>NW_017829927.1:0-365 GCF_001891065.2 Hippocampus comes
AACTAAAATTGAAGAAAATACTTTCATCAATGAAGTAAAATAAAAATGAAAATACTTGGAAAGGAACAATGTTGGAAAGGAACAATGACGACAACCACTTTTTTTGTTGTTTTTAATAAAACTAAGTAAAACTAAATATAATTATTTTACAACTGTTCTTTTTCATTTGTGTCAATTCATTTAACAAATGAGCTTTCAGAGTTCATTCCAAATGTAATTATTTCAGCGTTACTGCACGGCCGTACAGAATTAAAAAAAAGATTCAACAGTTGTTTAAGAATTGTAATTTACTTTTAATATAGATCATAATTACTGACCTTTTTTGCACTCATAAGTATTCCATGCAGTGGCGGGCCGTGCATTTC
>NW_017829928.1:0-365 GCF_001891065.2 Hippocampus comes
CTGCCTCACAGTGCAGACGTGCAAGGTTCGATTCCAATGACCAAGTTACTGCAGCAATGGTGAGAAGCTCAAAGTTTATGCTGCCTATGTGAAATGTGTTTGTTTTGAAAAATGCAGAAGTTTATTGAAGCATGGCATTGATTGTGTCATTGTTTTAAAAGGGTGTATTATAATCGCATTTTAAAGCGAAGAAGAGCCACACATAAGGTGGAAACAACGGTGTACAGTGACCGTGGCGAATAGAATGTAATGTTTTGTGTGTTCCAAAATAAATTCGAAACGACATTAAATATGTAGCGACAGATTGATCAAAGCAAGTCTTTCTACACCACGCTACAGAAACAAATTTTCCACGGTTTTTCTTC
>NW_017829929.1:0-365 GCF_001891065.2 Hippocampus comes
ACCTGGGACACGCACACAAGAATAAATCCCCTCAATCTGGACATTTCCTTTAATTCTGTTTAATTTGGAGTAGATTTCCCCATACAACGTTGTAAATCGAGGGCACCACTCCTTGATTCAGTATTCATCCGCCCCTCCCCGCATTCATTTCGACCCCTTCCTTTATCCTCATCCTCATCGCGAAACTGTAATTTACAGACGGCAGCCATGGTGAGAAAGCAAAACCCTCCGAGCAGCAGAGCCAAGTCCGGCATGCGAAGCACCCTCATAAACAAAACTCGCGGCTTTTGTCGCTTCTCTCTCCGGCCACTCAGAGAGTCTGGCACGCCAACTTCCCACAGCGAGGCAGCGGCCAGCGAGGCTCC
>NW_017829930.1:0-365 GCF_001891065.2 Hippocampus comes
ATCTTCTAGTTCATATTCATGAATTGATTCAATGTTTTCCGGGTTTGCCGCATGGGCAGTTCCTGATAATGCTCCTCCAAAAAGGAAGAGCCCGACAATTGTTGGAAAAAGGATTGCTTGTTCATTATGTGTGGTGTGATTGAGGAAGTGATTCGGATCAATGATAAAAACTTTTTTGTAAAGATCAAGCGTTTGGCGGTTAATTCGTTAAAAATTTACAGATGAAAAATGGTGGGTATCGCTCGCGGATTCGTTCGACACACCCTGCGGCCCATCCCGTTGATCCTGCCGATCCCGTTATCCCGTCAAAACATCCCCCAGCACCCGATTTAGTGCGGCACTTCCTTCACCGCGTTGCGGTTCCA
>NW_017829931.1:0-365 GCF_001891065.2 Hippocampus comes
ACCCTTTCGGGGACAGCGGTCACTACAGTGAACAGCTTATCAAGTTATTACTGGTGCGTGAAAGGGTTAAAGATGACAACTATGAAGGCACATTGTGCATTTCTCTACCTTAGATGCAGACACTGGGGATGATCAGCAACTCCGTCGGCACCCTGGCGGATTTCCTGCCCTCGGAAAGCGGCGGGTGGCGCCTGATGAAAGACCACGAGCTCCTCTACTGCTTTCGCCGCGACTCGGACAAGATCAAGAACTACCTGAAGATCCTCAAGTGTCGCATCGTCCCCGAGCACGGCTGCTGAAGGGAAGAATAGAGGAAGGATCACACATCTGGGATGAGTTCAAATCGAGAGGTTGAAGTTCCAAAC
>NW_017829932.1:0-365 GCF_001891065.2 Hippocampus comes
AGAAGAGGTTCGTGTGTTCATCTTGTCCATTCTAGCGGTCTTCATGTGCATCGCTTTCTTTCTGGTTGTCAATCTTTTGTTTCGTGTTGTGAGTCTTTCGTTTGTGTCTTGAATGTAGATTTGTGAGACTTTTCTTGGTTTTGTGTGCCTCATTTGTCTTTGTGTACTTTGTATTTCTGAAAATTAATCCTTTTTTGAATCCTCCTGTCTTGTCTCCCCGCGCTCGGGGCCTCCACATTTGCCATCACCACGACAACAACCAGAACACGGTCATCATGTGTTCGTCATGCCGTTCATATGTTCATTATGTCCTTCATCGTGTCATTTTGTGTCCATTCGTGTGCGTTTTCATCCCACCGTTGTTG
>NW_017829933.1:0-365 GCF_001891065.2 Hippocampus comes
AGGTTTTAAAGCGGTTTATTTTTTGTTATTGACCAAAAAACAACAACAAACCAAAACCAATGATTTCACAAATGAAAAAAAATGTGTGATTTACTTACTTTTTGTTTTGCATCAGTCACTATTCATTGACCAATTATTTCATATCATAAATAAAGATTACAAATGTCTTTTTTGTACCAATATAATATTTTATTTTATTTATTAAAAGTCAACCAAGTATTGGAGAAATGGTATTTAACTGCGTTAATTTTTGTAATATTTTATTGTTTTGTTTTTTTACGTACTAAAAAGTGTGGAATTGTGATTGCATTATTTACCATAATTTAATTCACCAATTGAATATGAATGGTGTAAAATAAAAAAAT
>NW_017829934.1:0-365 GCF_001891065.2 Hippocampus comes
TGACAACACTCATGTAAAAATGACCCACTAGCGATCATCGAGAATTGACCCACTGAATAAGAGATAATCGCCCCCAGCTGCTGCGCAGCAGCTGGGGCGACGCAAATTCTTTTGTTTGTCTGGTTGCCCGAGATTGACTGTTTCAACACGGAGGGCAGCCGTGATCAATGTGGAGCAATTGATGAATATCAAAGAACTAAAACAACAGGGGCATTCGATCCGAGACATTGCCCGGATGACGGGCCATTCTCGTAACACGGTTCGCAAGGTGCTGCGAGGTGAACACACTCTCACAATGAAGGCAACTCAGCGATCGTCGAAACTCGATCCATTCAAAACGTATGTAAAAAACGATTTGAAGAACA
>NW_017829935.1:0-365 GCF_001891065.2 Hippocampus comes
GAGGGAGGGAGAGATGAAAGGTATTTATTCTCAGCAAGGGCGGGGATGGGATGCGCCCGCAAGCGGCAGCACCAAAAACCCCAAAGAGGTGGGGCGGCAGCAACACACATGCTGGCTGGCTCCCAACGCCTGCTCGCGCACGCGCTTCAATTTTGCAGGCCTCAGAATAACGGGGAGACCAAATGTGGAACTTTTCAAGGCAAGATTCCGAGCCTGCCCGTGCGATGACTCATCCTCACGCTTCCGAGAAAAAGGAGACGCCATTCGTTTGGATGACGAGCGCGAGTGGGGTCGAGGACCTCGCAAAGGGCCCACGTCTGCGCGCCAATGACACTCCTTCCAATCGCGCTGAGGGGAAAAAAAAA
>NW_017829936.1:0-365 GCF_001891065.2 Hippocampus comes
CACATAAATGCCTTGGTACGTTCGGTTGGTATGGCTTTCGTGTATGAACGTTAACAAAACAAAATGTTGCCGAGCGGACCAACACGCAATGCGACAACTCGTACAATCAATGCGTATCGTATAACTTCAGTAAAATTAAAATGGCGGGATGCCGTATAAGAGCCACAGTCGTCGTAAAATTACGCTGCATTCAGGGACCTGGGAAAGTCGGATTTCTGCCACTCGTCTCGTCCCGGTTCAGACGTCAAAGCGTTCCGGGCGAATGTAAACAACAAAGATGGCTGATTCTATAAATTGTCATTCTGGTTCATCACAATACAAGACATTCTGACCTCCAGAAAACCGTCAATCATGAATATAAATAT
>NW_017829937.1:0-365 GCF_001891065.2 Hippocampus comes
CATTAAAAATGCAAACAATGAAGCCGTACTGGAGTGATCCTGCTACATAAATTGGACTTGATAAGCCCTTGCTGCACGCTTCGTTCAAACGTGAGACGGGATTACGTCATGAGCCGCACGCCCGTTGTACGACATCGATACAGATCGCCGCCCCGTCACTTTGATGCAAAAGTCGGATGTGATGTATTATGGAACCGCGGAAGGGAGAAAATTCAAAGTGTTCCTTACACGGGATGATCTGAAGTACTCGGTTCTTCTTCATGTTGGCTGGGAGGTTCCCCGTTCTCATGTTCTCCTTCATGATGCGCACGTTGGTCAGCTTCTGTCGGGGAGGGGGTGTGGGGGGGGGGGGGAACATGGGGGAA
>NW_017829938.1:0-365 GCF_001891065.2 Hippocampus comes
TTAGTTGTCCTGCTAGTGAGGACAAAAGGCGTAATACTACATGGACCTTAATGTGGATGTGAAGGATCGGGATATAAAAGCTCAAACGGCTCGCCATAGGTGGGCCTGAAGGACCGCGAGCTGTGCTGGCGCAACTCGGAGGGCTTTGCCGCCTGGTGCCGCTTCGGCCGCCGGGAGTTGAAGGCGGGCGGCGAGCTGCAAGGCGGCGGCCGTCAGACGTACACGCTTCACGTCCTGCTGGGTGACCAGAAGTACTCGCACGCCCTCGAGTTCCAAAGCCTGGAGGACGTGATCGCCGAGAAGAGACGCGGGGACTACCTGGGTCGGACCGCCCTCCTCCGGGAGCTGGCCGCCCACCTGAAGAC
>NW_017829939.1:0-365 GCF_001891065.2 Hippocampus comes
CCCCCGTTCCTTACCGAGGCCCCTCCACAGAAAGGCGAAGAGCAGCGTGAAGAGGATGTAGCCCCAGTTCAACTCATGCTCCGTCGTGATGGTGACCACGCCCAGGAAGAAGAAAATCAGCGTTTCCGAAATGGAGCCCAGCATCTTGACCACGTGGCGGATGGTGGTGCAAGAGCGCTGAGAGACGTTTTCCTCCACATAGTACTTCATGGTGAGGGCGCACGTCACAATGCTGCCGATGAAGGAAAGATGTATTCAAACTCGACTTTTACTCCCAACATTTGAGAGCAGATACAGCAGAACCTCGGTTCACAAATGACCTGATTGATGCACTAAATTTACCGTATTTTCCACACTAAAAGGGG
>NW_017829941.1:0-365 GCF_001891065.2 Hippocampus comes
CTTTCTGTGACTCTTCCAGTCTCTCTGTTGCAACCTGCTTTTGACACGCATCCCTTTTCAGGACATCCTGTTTGAAGCTTGGCAATGTCAAGATACTGTTGATCAATCATCGTTTTGGTCTCATGATGTCAAAATGAACAACAGTAAGAGAGCAGTGGTTCTTAAATTTTTACTCCAAGTACCACCACATCAAATACTTGCTCTCTCCACCATGACCGACGTTACATTGCATAGTGGGCCGAAGTGTTCATGTACAATGTGACCGAAGCACCCCTGGATCGATTTAAATATTTCTTAAAAGTTACCTATTTGTGTAATTCTGTTATTTCTTTGCATACCGCTAGAGGGAGCCCGCGTCACCCAAT
>NW_017829942.1:0-365 GCF_001891065.2 Hippocampus comes
CAGGTGTTTGAGCCATGAATTGACCAATACATTTCCAAAGCAGTCAGTCCATTTCCTTGGCTTTCTGTGACTCAGTTACTCTTGTATCGCTGTTGCAACCTGCTGATGACTGCTACTCTCAGTGGCCACTTCCTTCTAAGAACATTCTGTTTGAAGCCTCGCATCTTGGATGATGTCGAGACCTCATGAGTTCAAATTGTTAACAGCATGATGGTTACATAAACACCAAATTTACCTGAACCAGGACTGGTAGTGCATTCATTTTAGTTCAGGGAAAGGTAAAGTTAATTACAGATTACAGTGCATTTTAGGCTGATTCAGAAATTCCACCCAAAACTTTTTTTGTGAGTAGTGCATAGGTACTC
>NW_017829943.1:0-365 GCF_001891065.2 Hippocampus comes
GACGAGGAAGACGAGCAGGAAGTGGAGGTGGAGGAGAGGAGGGGGGAGGATGGCGGGAGAGAGAGGGACGAAGAGGCTGAGCAAGACGGAGGCGTGCCTGAGAGGGATCGTCCACCTTCTTACCAGGATGCCTTCTTCTTCCCTGTGCTTATTATCCACGGCGACGAGAGCTGCCATGCCGGGGACCACCTCTGAGCCCGCACGACACTTTGGAATGACGCAGGTTGTGTTTGGAATCACTCGCTATTCCCGACTTCCTAATCATCTGTACTACAACAACCGGTAATCATCTGCTGTGAATGGAATTTGCGATTCATTGACCCCTCGCCCGCATTTTATCATTGCCTATAGATGCCACAAGATGA
>NW_017829944.1:0-365 GCF_001891065.2 Hippocampus comes
TAGGCTTGCAATTAGGCTCCTTTCTATTTTGGTATTCAGCTTAAGAGTAAGTTTTTCTGAATACAGCCTTATTAACTCAGAAGCTTTTCTGTACCTACTTTTAATACCATTAGTACTTGTTTGATTCACATCTTCTTTGGCAGAGGTAAATCGGACTCCTTTTGATTTTGGTGAAGGAGAGTCCGAGTTAGTGTCGGGATTTAACACAGAGTACGCGGGGGGTAGTTTTGCACTATTTTTTTTAGCTGAGTACAGAAGAATTTTATTTATGAGTTTTATGTTTGCTTTCTTGTTTTTAGGTAGAAGAAGAAGAATTTTCTTCTTTCTAAAAGTTACTTTTATCGGGTACCTTTTTGTGCTCATTC
>NW_017829945.1:0-365 GCF_001891065.2 Hippocampus comes
ACAAACTGATCATTTCCCTCCAAATCAATTGAGCAATCAGTCAGCACATCAGTCAGGTCTGAAATTCATTTCCAACATTTACAATCAACTGTGACTTTTACTTCTTCATCTCCCTCTTCCTGTCACACATTGATTTCAAGCTGTAGGACAGCAAACTAGTCGGGTCTGCACATGCAAGGAACACCGTTCTATTTTCTTAAAAATGTTAATCGCATATCACTCTCTTCTAATTCGCTTTGGTTTCAAGCGCTCAAACTTCCCATTTAGTCGGGAAACCGGTCGGGTCCGAATTGTGTGCATAAGGCTTGGTGGCTGAGGGTGTGTGAAAGGGGTGAGAAGGAAAGGTGAGGGCGGGAAAAAAAAAA
>NW_017829946.1:0-361 GCF_001891065.2 Hippocampus comes
CACCCCCCCAAGCCTGTATCCGGATGCCTCAATCAAATCCTCATGCTCCTCTTACTTCACCTCCTTTTTCACTATCCCATCCTCTCTTCCTTCTCCTTCAGACAATATCTTCCTCCTGCCGTTACTTCTCATTTGCTTCTCTTCAACTTCCCCTTTCACCTCTCTTTGCTCCTTTTTTTGGTTTGTTTTGTTTTTCTTTTGTTGGCAAGAGACCAAAATCTAGTACTTCTGTTCCACTATCCCCCTCCCAGCTTTGCTGTGAAATGAAAGATTACAGGCAGACGAGTCATTATTTTCGGTGATGGCAGCCATATATCACTGAATATTGCACCAGAGAGAGAGAGAGAGAGAGAGAGAGAGA
>NW_017829947.1:0-365 GCF_001891065.2 Hippocampus comes
TTATCTGCTTCTTCGGGGAGTCCATGACCACAACCTCCACATTCCAGCACATCATGGACAAGGGTTTCATCAGGGCAGGCAACCATTTTAAGTTTGTTCCCCTTATGCCCTTTCTGTCCGCCTTGGGGCTTGTTGGACTTACCACCAAGGCTCTTGGTCTTTCTATATGGATCTTGGAAAGGAACTATACTGCTGTTGCCACTGTTCTTTGGATTCTCGTATTTGGCAAGACCTTGCTCAAGTTCCATTACCACGTTTGGTCAAAAGGCAGTTCTCCGTCTCAAGGTTGTTCAAGCGGATAATCAGTTCCGATATAATTTTGTCCTTGTCCATCTATAACGGAAAAATCCGACAATATTACATAA
>NW_017829948.1:0-365 GCF_001891065.2 Hippocampus comes
TTAATTATTTAAAAATCATGGACTGTGATTTTCTGTATTTTTGTTTTAGATATTGTCCCTCATAGGTGAAGAGTACCTTTGATACAAATTACAGACCTCTACCTGCTTTGTAAGTGGGAAAACCTAAAAAAATCAGCAGTGTATCAATTGTTCTTCCCACTGTATATGCAATGTACTTACGTATGCCTACGATTTTCGGTATGTACAGGGACTACGTAAGAACACACACTGGCACATTCATAATCAATATTCCGTTACATTACACCATTTAATCAATTGACCAACTTGAATCTAATTCTGTATCTAGTTTTTGTTGTTTTTTTTTGTACTTTACTTTTGAACCTGTCTTTGAACACAGCAAATGA
>NW_017829949.1:0-365 GCF_001891065.2 Hippocampus comes
TTTTTTTTTTCAGCTACAATTGGGGCCTAAGACAAGGTGGAGAGAATTATGAAGCGTTCTAAATTCGTCATGTTCGACCAAAACCTTACGGACTTTTTTTAAGAGTATATACGTGTTTTAAAAAACTGTATTTAGGGCAAATGAGAGGCATTTTCAAGGCTGACTCCCATTCAACTTGAGTTCGAATGTGATTGGTTAACTCCATAAATAGCCACATCCCACTTATAAGAAGGTGTGCACACTTCTGCAACCACAACATTTCAGTGGTTCATTTTTACTTCGCCTCTCAAAAATAATATTTTTTAATCAATTGAATTGGACCGGTTACAAATCACTTTCATGGTGTAAAATGTTTTGATGTTATA
>NW_017829950.1:0-365 GCF_001891065.2 Hippocampus comes
TTGCCTTTCACTGATGCCATGAGTGATTACGGTCCTCCGACTCTCAGCCGCATCAGCGTGCTATCCGCAGCCGGACATCTGCACCTTCCGCCGGCCTCCCCGCGAGACGAAGCGCCGGTCCTCTTCGGCCGCCGGTATGGACGCTCCGGTGCGATGGCCGAACAGGATTTGTCGGGAGGTGCGGCTGCCGTAAGGTCGCCGCAACAGGTCGCGGAATGGATAATCCCGACACGTTTCATCACCGCGTCTCGAGGGCACAGATGGAAGCTTGATGTGGGCGCCGGGGCGAGTGGGGAGCGATGTCGGTAAGGTGCGTTGGACGGCCGAGTTTAACTCAAGTGCGCGCCTCTGAAGTCGGGTGCACA
>NW_017829951.1:0-366 GCF_001891065.2 Hippocampus comes
AAAAAAAAAACAGTATGAGTTTAAGTCACATCGGCGGATTCGAATTTAGGTTGTAAACAAATATGGGTGTTTCTGATCATATCGTGTACCTTTCCGTGGAAGGATTAAGCTGCGGTATTCCACCGGAACGATTCAAGTAGGAGCTCCCAAATCCACTGTCTGTCTCTCTGCACACAGCCCCCTGCGCCCACAGACAAAACCAGCAAGTTCCTCACGTCTACATCAACATGCAAACCAAGCAAAAAGGACATTCAAGTTGACCTGCGCTAATGATGAGCATGCGTCAGAGGAAGAGGAGACCTCCACAGCCAGACTGGCCCCATCACCAACGTCACATTCTCGGTTTACAGCGCCATCTTGCATGCC
>NW_017829952.1:0-366 GCF_001891065.2 Hippocampus comes
AAAAAAAAAGGAGGCAACTTTACAGAGCTCATATTACATTGCATGCATACTTCTCAAATCCTACACATGCTATTGCATAATGGAATGTCATCAAACCTCTCTCTCACACACACATCAGGCTGACTGGACAATCAAGATACAGCCACAGCACACGTTAGTGTCATGAACATATTTTAACAGTGAGCAAGTATTATTGCGAGTGAAAGGATGAGAAAGGCTCCCAAAAGTACCACACCTCCTTCACTTCAATGTGGTCATGGATCACAAGTATCTCTGCAGGGACCAGGCGAGGCCGAATCTCAGCAAGCAGCCCCACCTTGCTGGAGTGACCTCAGGTCTGCATAATCTCATTGGACAAACATGGCC
>NW_017829953.1:0-365 GCF_001891065.2 Hippocampus comes
AAAAAAATGCCGGGAAGACTCATCTCTAGAGTCATATAAATGTTACTTGCAGTCTCTGTCCTCCCACTGAGGATCCTGATGGTGTTGCCAATAAAGCAGCAAGAATCCTACAGTTGTAATGAAGTGGTGCCACCCAAAGTGACCATTACAACCCAATTAAAGTGCCATCGGCAGCTAATGGAGGCCTGGACCAGGAGCTCACTGAGTATCACTCTGAAGCATTTATGGCTGTTTACATAACACACTTTTCATTCAAAAATTGATTAAAAAAACATGGTTTGGGCTTTCTTAGTTACGAAAACAGTTTGTGAAAATTTATAAAATGCACGCGCATGGTCAGTGGAGGAAAGACCAAAATATGATCA
>NW_017829954.1:0-366 GCF_001891065.2 Hippocampus comes
AAAAAAATTTTTCGCGAAAAAAGTTTTGACAAAAGCTTGCCAAAATACACAAAAATACATTACGCGCGGAGCGAACTCTGTCGCGTTTTTTTTGTGAACGAGGGCTTCTGAGGGAGCTATGCCTGGAGGACCCCTATTAAAGACCTAAGAAGGGGTCAGACGTCCTCTGCAGGGGTGTTGTTGACCAACCTTGTAATCGCTCGAGCAAACTCTTGCGAGTAAGATCCGGGAAGGAGCATGGATAGATTCCTGACCGTCTCAATTATGCGGCCTGTGGAGAAAACATCTCCCACATTCTGCAAGCGGGACGGCAGCCTTTAGTTCAACACCGAGGCCTGGGGTTTGAGTGCAGAGACTGTGATCTAC
>NW_017829955.1:0-366 GCF_001891065.2 Hippocampus comes
AAAACCTATTTCATCAATCAAAATGATACTGTTTTCCAAGATTCTTCGTCCCAATTCAGAGGATTCCGGATCCTTAACATATATCTTGTCATTAATGGTAATTTTTATACTTTGTAGCAACCGTTCCATGATTGTTTTTATTTTGGTCGACAAAAATAATAGTATTACTATCATGTTATAATAGTTTAACTATTATTTAACAAAAGTATTGCTTTTATATAAGGACATAAATTTTTATCTTGCACCCAAAACGCGCTTATGAAGAGACTTTTACTATTTTATTTTCTGGGTTTATGTGTGTCCGGTGCTCTGCTAGCACAGAACAACCTGCACAAAATCGAATTCCAACATTTTACCGAAAGTAAG
>NW_017829956.1:0-366 GCF_001891065.2 Hippocampus comes
TTCAAAAAGGCTCCTTGGGGTATGGCTTCAACTTTGGCTGTAGACCACAGTGTCCTGGGACCTTCATCAGTCAAGTAGGGTTGAATATCATCTTTCAATTACACTGCATGAAGGTAACATTTTTTTTTCTCTTGGTCAGGTGGCCCCGGGAAGCCCGGGGAAGAAAGCAGGACTAAGAATGGGTGATATAGTGATAGAAGTAAATGGACAAAATGTGGAGGACCAATACTTAGAAGACGTAATTATGCTTGTGAAGGAAGGAGGGCCTTGCCTTTCCTTACTCGTTAAGGATAAGGAGGGCTATGACGACTTGAAAAAGAGCGAAGAACTTTCTTCCACCGCCAGTGAGGTGACAAAATATTTCAC
>NW_017829957.1:0-366 GCF_001891065.2 Hippocampus comes
TTGTGTTGCTGTTTCAAATAATAGATAGCACCGAATGTTTGCTTGTGAATACGCCAGTACTGTATAGTCAAGTCCTGCTGTGAACTAGGAAATGTAAAATGGCAACAGATTGTTGGAGAGATACTTGTCAGCTGCCTGGCAATTTCTGTTCAAGGGGTTCTCACCCCGCAACCGGATTCTAGCTCCTCCCCTCATTAATATTTGAAAAAGGCACTCAGAGGGCGTTTCCTGGAGGCCCTTTGGGATTGTAAGGGGCGGGGGTAAGGGTTGGGTGTGGTCTGGCCTAAACAATATAGTACTGTGCTACGACCTAAGACTACTATTACCTAATTAATTTCGAAACTTCGACAAGCAATGCTAAAAAAA
>NW_017829958.1:0-366 GCF_001891065.2 Hippocampus comes
ATTACTTGAGGACTGTTGCTATTTTCCAATACACTGTTACTGTGTACCTGTATTTGTTTTCTGCTCGTTTTTAATCCAACACCCTGCAGTGTTTCATAAATCCACTAGCCGTCAGTGCACCTCGTAACCGTAGAAGACTATATTAGCCTCCTGCTATTCTCACGCTGTACAATCCAGAGAGTGACGGATATCGCAGCCAACCGTATTCCTCATTGACAATACAAACGGATGGAATGGAAAAAATCTGGAGCGCACGCGACATCTCCAGCATGAGCGCATGAGGATAAAGACGACGACAACAGTGAACGAGGATAATGTTAAACATCCGCGGCGTGGGTGTTTTTACAGGAATTGGTCTCATACATT
>NW_017829959.1:0-366 GCF_001891065.2 Hippocampus comes
ACCAAAACCTATGTCAATTCATAAAACCAGATTAGGTAAAGAGAGATCAGAAATTATAATACACAGATTGGCTAAATTCGGTAATAAAATTGATGTCAAAAAATGGATAATAAGCGATTTAGAGTTGACAGATTGGATCAAGATAGAGCAATTATCAAATCAAAAAAAGTGAAGACAAATTGGCTATAGAGTTATTGAAACTATTGTAAACTTCGAAATAATAAAGTTAATCAGATAAGAAAAAAGAGCAAATCCAGACAAAAACAAAGAAGTCCTCAAATTTAAAGGATTTAGGAAGATGAAAAGAGATTTAAGAAAAGAGAAACGTATTAATCAGACTTCATTAAAACTGGGTACAGCATAAAT
>NW_017829960.1:0-355 GCF_001891065.2 Hippocampus comes
ACTTTGCTGTCACTCTCACAGAAGACCCTCACAATACAAGTTTTTGTCTGTTTATATCAAGAAACAAAAGAAGCATTAATTAGCATGGCCAGTATTCTTCGCATGTGAATAAAAAGGGAATTATTATAAAATGCCAATTAGTGGCATTCAAATTTACTGTAATCTCACAAGTGGGTTTGAGACCAAATGAGAGCGACCACGTGGTGCGTTCAGGTAAATGTTGCTTCAAGTCTTCCAATGCTCACACAGTATGCAGCTTGTTTAACATAATGTCTGCTGCGTGGCTGATGATAAATGAAATCCATTACATCCACTCATGAGCATGCAGCACACACACACACACACACACACACAC
>NW_017829961.1:0-366 GCF_001891065.2 Hippocampus comes
TCCCTCCGGGTGGCCGGCGGCAAAGCCACCATAACAAACCTCTTCGTATTAGTGACTGCGGGAAGTGTGTTGGGCAAGAGGTGGAAAGTCGAGCGGGCCGCATGGCACAATAGCCTCGGGGTCTGGACGACGGTTGGAGTGGAGGAGGGAGGGCAACGAGGGCGAGAGAAAGAAAATGTCAGTATGAAGAGAGATGTTACAGTCAATAAGCAAGCTAATACGGCAGGGCTAGGCAGAACAGGCATTTCTCCCGCACGTCCCTCGTGTTTTGCGCGGAGAACAATTTTTCACGCAAAGAGAAGGATTTGGGTTAGACGCGGAGGCCCATGAGAGTCAACGTGGCATTTGCACCGCACGTTGCGCCTT
>NW_017829962.1:0-366 GCF_001891065.2 Hippocampus comes
AGTGTGGAAAAATGTCATATAACAACGGAAAAACATTTCGAGTTAGCCAGTCATTCTAATAGTGCGCTAAATTGTCTTATTAGTTTGGACATGGAGCAAACTGATACACGGAAAACCCATTTGAGCATTTATTTGATGTCTCACTGACATCCAGCTCAACGTTCATGTACTAGCATGCTCTTAGCCTTCACTAGGAGGACTGCTAATTTTGGCGCACAGATGCCAACTAGTGCACAGTTTTGTCTCCCTCGTGACAGCTAGGTTTCTTACTACTATGCCAAAGTTATCCTGCTCGTTCCGAGAAATGTCAGCAGTGGAAAAATCGAGTCATTTGTCTACTGCGCTGAATTGTCTTACTAGTGAAGA
>NW_017829963.1:0-366 GCF_001891065.2 Hippocampus comes
AAAGATGGTTGGCCACGTTTACTTCAGACTTGACCTTGAAGACCAACGCATGCCCTTGTCTGTAAGCATCCGAAAATAGAGCAGACGCCCCTCTTAAGGGGGCTCCACAACAAGCCATGAAACATTGATACACGTGCTAGTCTTCAAATGCAGCAAAAAGAGTCTGCGAGTCTCACCTGATCCTCGATAGGCAGCACCAGGATGCCCCCGACTTTGAGCAGGACTTTCATGTAATATTCATGAACTTTCTGCACCCCGGCCCCGCAGTAAATGCGATCATACTGGTGGCTGTCTGTGGAGATTTCCAGGCAATCTCCCACAACAAAGACAGGCTCGCAGAATTCAAACCTGCGGGGAGAGTGGAGG
>NW_017829965.1:0-366 GCF_001891065.2 Hippocampus comes
ATGCTTTACTTGGAAACTTTTCTGAAAAGTAAAAAGCAATATCTAATGGCCAAACTCACCATTAAAATAAGGGACAAGGGTGAAAACACTTGAACATTTAGAATCCAAAGAAGAATGGCCAAACCCATTAAACCCAAGGCAATCCAAAGGTACTTAGGCAGCCAATTGGGAAGCTCTTTTTTCAAAAGATAAAAAGCCAATACCGCATTTGCAGGAAAAACCCACAATACGTTAAGGTTATTGGGAGTACCTGAGTGTGCGGTGCCAAACCATAAAAAAACCAAGAACAACCCTATCAAACCCGTAACCAAAAAAAGTGAGAAATCAAGCCACTTGCTTCGCGTTTGATGCGAATAGTCAAGATAG
>NW_017829966.1:0-366 GCF_001891065.2 Hippocampus comes
AGTTGACCTTCTTCATCTCGTTTTCGGTGGCGATCATGAAGTCGGCGTACTTGGGCTTGTTCAGCACCCACCAGAGCAAGGCCCCGGTGACCAGGAGCACGGCGGCGGCGAGGCCGGCCTGGTAGTACAGCAGGTCGGTGCCGGCGACGAAGCGCGGCATAATCCGGCGGGAGAACCAGCCGATGCCGGCGAGGGTGATCGTCAGCACACCCACAGCGGTGAGGACGCGGGTCCAGTAGCCCTGGCCGGGCTTGTATACGGAAAGTGCCATCGGTGGGTCTCGCAATCTTCGGGGCAGCCAGACGCTTTGCGGACTCAGCGTCGGCCTGGGGCAAGTCAGCGGTCGGCGTGGAGGGTACACACAAG
>NW_017829967.1:0-366 GCF_001891065.2 Hippocampus comes
ATGCCCGCCCGATCTCCTTGTCGCGATAGGCGGCGAGGGCCTTGAGGAGGGCGAGGTCCGTTGCTGGGGCCGAGGTCGAGCAGTGAGCGGACATCCACGGTCCCACGTACGTTGTGACGATGAACGTCGTGAACCGGATCAGCGACCTCTTCTCGTGCTTGGTGAGCGCGAACTGCTCGCGGAAGAGGGTGATCTTGAGCGCATAAATCACCTTTGCCATCCATCGAGCACGGTGGTAGGCGCCCGGCTTCCGGATGCTCGCCTCAACCTCACCGCCCAACACGATAATGGTGAGCTGCAGCATCTCGCGGTAGTCGTCGCGCGGCTGCTGCTTCTTCAGCAACGCGTGGCAGGTGGCGATGATCT
>NW_017829968.1:0-366 GCF_001891065.2 Hippocampus comes
ACACACACACACACTTTATTTTTCTAATCTTATTGTCAGGCCTATTATGCTTGAAGGGGACCAAAACATGTGACAAATATATTCAGCTTCTGATATATATATAAACAAGTCCACACATCCTTAACTGAATATGAATTTTCCTGAAGATCAAGTATCTACCTAACTGATATCTTTAACCAAATGCAGTTGACTTGTAAAGAAATTGCAGTAATAAACAGTATATCATTGAGATGCATCTCTCTCCTCTGAAATGAGTTATCGTGCACTTGCTTTGCCTTTGTGAATTTACTGATTTGGGGAAAATTGTAACAAACTGGAAGCCTATGTGAATTTGGCAATTGTCAGCTAAATTTTCAATCACATTAA
>NW_017829969.1:0-366 GCF_001891065.2 Hippocampus comes
CATATTTACTTCCCTGAAGGGCGACAAATTTCATTCAAGGGGGGACTAAATGCAAGAGAAAATCGAAGGCCGCAGCAAAGTTCAGCAACGGACGCTCCAACTTTCTTAAAAATGTTTACACTCAAAATCTACTCTTTGGAAGTATTTGAGCCTCTTTCTCCCCCCCCTCATAATTTTACATCTTTTGCCATGGTGGCAATGTAATGTAACTTTGTATACAATTTGGACCACAAAACTACTTTTATGCTAACCAAGTAGTAAAGTCAAAATGACATGAAGCAAAATATAAATGGGAACGTTACGGTGGTCCCAGCATGGCTGCTATGACACGAATGACGGTTTCCAAACGGCACCATTATGAGCTGA
>NW_017829970.1:0-366 GCF_001891065.2 Hippocampus comes
AAAAAAAAACACTTGTGAAGCTCTTTTTGCACTGCACTTGGTTTTTGTGGCCTTCGCTGCAGGACAAGGGTGCAGGATGGAGGAGGGCCACGGTCGCCCGGTGCAAGCATGTCCGTCCATATTTGCCACGGGTTGCTAAGCTACCAAACAGGAAGTGGCCCAATGCGTGTTGTAATAAAATGTGAAAAGGCATTTATTCACGACAGTTTATTTGCCCTCAAGACGGTTTTACATTTAAAAGCATCGAGGTCACAGCAACAACGTTTTTTTCTTGTTTTCCTGATAATTTTCATTTTCCAATGTATATATAGCCAGTTGCACCGCTAAGCTGAAGATGTTTTGGTTCCCAAACAATCAAAATTGACC
>NW_017829971.1:0-366 GCF_001891065.2 Hippocampus comes
TGGAAGGACATCTGGCGGTGGAATCCCCAGAGGATCAAGTTCTTGATCCAGGGGGTTTACGATGTCCTCCCAAGCCCATCCAACCTGTGCACATGGGGCAAAATAGAAACACCTGCCTGCCCCCTGTGTTCCAAAACAGGGACACTGGAACACATCCTGAGCAACTGCTCCAAGGCGCTGGGTGAGGGCCGGTATCGATGGAGGCATGACCAGGTCCTCAAATCCATCGCTGAAGCAATCAGCAAGGGGATAGAGGGAAGCCGATACACCCAAGCCACAGCTAAGGCCATCCGCTTTGTCAGGGAAGGACAAAGGCCGGAGAAAACACCAAGAAACTGCTCTGCTGGTTTGCTCTCCACTGCCCGA
>NW_017829972.1:0-366 GCF_001891065.2 Hippocampus comes
TCTCGGACCCAAGTCAGTTGAGATTGGCTCCAGCACCCAAATAAGGATACATGTTCTAGTCGATCGATCCATGGATTGTAGAATTTTCAAATAACTGTCAAATCAATTTACTGAGGCTTCATTTCTATTATTTGTGTCATCTTTTTGCCAAGCCTACGGTAGATAAACTGCACGGAATGTTCAATGCATATGAAAAGTGCCAGACCCAAGTGGACCACATTCTCCATCACTGGGACCGTGAGAAGGGCTTGTTGCGGGTCCCACTACCTGGTCAGGAGCCTCCGCAATCCCAAGAGGAGCACCCAGCAGAGAAGCAGGTACCGGTACTTGTTTTGCTGTTTTATTTTTAGATCTAATGTATATATA
>NW_017829973.1:0-366 GCF_001891065.2 Hippocampus comes
TAGCTATATCGCTTGTGAAACTAATATTGGCAAATAACTTTCAAATTTACATTTCTCAAATATCCAACTCTAGTTGGCACATGTGATACTATACAGGTAAGCCATTTGACGTTTACCATTTTAGCTGATGCTAAAATGCTGTGCTTACCCCAAATGGTCATAAATCAAATGAAATGTAAAAGCGGGTCAAAAGAAAACAGTTTAAACTGGCCCAGTTTGTCTCGCTAATCGTCGAACTATTGTTAGTAGGCCTTTGGGCTGCTTGAAATCAGCGCAGTTAGGCAAAATTTGGAGCGTAATTGGGACAAAGAGGGATTGTTTTTAGGGAATGGGCATGGAAAATAATTTGTGACCAAAAAAAAAAAA
>NW_017829974.1:0-366 GCF_001891065.2 Hippocampus comes
TCCATTTCATTCATTGTTCATCACACAGTCTGTCCCTGCCATCCATTTGCTGTTCTTGCTCTCCTTCGCTTCGCTAGAACGTGTTTGCAAACGCTACGGACGGCTTCAGCATGTTCAGCTCTTCCGGCTACTCCGACTCCGACGTGATGTTCAGCGACTCCACCCGTTGCCTGCTGAGGGTCCTCGGGGGCTTCACCTCCTGGCTGGGCCCCTCCTATACCAGCGCCTTGCAAGCGTTCGAGTGTGAAGGTCAGCCCGGACAGCTGTCGTCTCGTTTGATGTAATGTCAACCCCGGTTGGGAGAGGGAACGTATCGGTTTGCAATTTAAAAAAAGAATGTGAATGAGATGAGATTTTTTTTTTTTT
>NW_017829975.1:0-366 GCF_001891065.2 Hippocampus comes
CAAATCTGGCCTAATGGTCCACCGGCAAATCTGGCTGGAGCTCCTCAAAATCTACCGCTCCACTCTAGCCTCGGCCAAATCGTCCTTCTACTCCAGGATAATCCTGGAGGCGAAGAACAACCCCAGGCTACTGTTTTCCACCACATCCCGACTCCTCCGTCCCCCCCGCCACCCCGCGCAGGTCATCTCCTCCAACCTTCACTGCGAGGAGATGCTGGATTTCCTTGAATCCAAGATCAAGGGAATCCGCTCCGCGGTCACTTCCCCTCCAACTTCCACCCATCACCCACCCCTTCCCTCCCACACTCCGACTCCTACCCATCCTCCCCTACACACCTTCGTACCCGTTTCCCCACCCTCTGTCAC
>NW_017829976.1:0-366 GCF_001891065.2 Hippocampus comes
GCCGTGATTGGTTGTTACCTGAGCAACTGCGATGTTATTTACAGTCAACAGTAAGTGACAAAATAGAGCCGTGCTCTGAGATGGATTAAAAACAGGTGGATTTTACTGCTTAACTCATACTCCACAAATCTTATTGACATTTCTGGGGTAATTTCCCCTTTAAAATGACTACACTTCTGATGGTCACATCGCTTGTATTCTTTTGTGACAAGCCTTTGCTACCCTCTTGTGGCTCAAAGGTTTGTTGCTATTAATATCAATGACTATTTGACCCAAAACAATGCTTACTGCATTTAAATCACCTCAATGTGCACTTTTAGAGTTAGGTATTTTGTTGATAAAATTGTAACTGGTACCAAAAAAATT
>NW_017829978.1:0-366 GCF_001891065.2 Hippocampus comes
GCATGAGAGCGATATAAAATGTGAGAGCATGTCAGTGCTATTAGATAGCATCAGTTGCATGTGAACATTTAACAGCGAAGGCGGCGGTCTTTCTTGACAATGCCACATGAGAGGCAGTTTCAGTTGTATGAGAGCATTTTAGTAGCATGAGAGCGTTTCAGTCGCATGTGTGAGAGGTCACGCTAAATTACGGCCCTCCTTTTTGGAATGCATTTTGATTGCTGTTGCCTGTGCGAAACAATTGAGGGAGTCCAACCGGGCCGGCGTGGCTGCTTGCTCATGGGCAGGAACCGACGATCAACTCCCTTGCATTTGTCTCGGGCCTCTGTACAAATGCATCACACACACACAATTCTGCACACCCCC
>NW_017829979.1:0-366 GCF_001891065.2 Hippocampus comes
GCTACAATATACGCAAAGAACCTTGCTATAGTTTAATGACTGTCCCGCTTTTCTTGGTTCTGTGTGAAAGACCTCGGCGAATCAAGAGCGGCTCTTCTTACGTCGCTCAGATTTTCAAGATAGCCTGCAGAAAAGCCCCGTCGATGACCGCGGCGTGACCATCAGGAAGTACGCGACGTTCCTTTGATGTCTCGAATTTGACGCCGTCACCTCATTAGCTCCCGCGCGACGGCGAGCAGTCAAACGGGGGTCCCGTCGGAAGCCGAGGATACCGTTTAATGCCTCCACGCGCACAGCCACAGGTCCTGGCATCTGCTTCTTATTAAGACGCACACATGCTCTTTGTTTGCAAAAAAAAAAAAAAAA
>NW_017829980.1:0-366 GCF_001891065.2 Hippocampus comes
GCTGTGGCCACAGCATGAATTGCAATAGGATTAATCAACGACTGATAATCTACCCTCAACTTGCTCTGATTAGAGCTGCCTCCAAGGTAACATTTGCTCTTGTGCAAGCTAATATGCAAGGCAAGCATGACAATGGGCAAAAGGAAAGGCTATCTCGTTTGTACCTGCCGACATGTACATATATATATGTACATGTCGGCAGGTACAAACGAGATAGCCTTTCCTTTTGCCCATTGTCATGCTTGCCTTGCATATTAGCTTGCACAAGAGCAAATGTTACCTTGGAGGCAGCTCTAATCAGAGCAAGTTGAGGGTAGATTATCAGTCGTTGATTAATCCTATTGCAATTCATGCTGTGGCCACAGC
>NW_017829981.1:0-367 GCF_001891065.2 Hippocampus comes
AAAAAAAAAAAAAAAGTTGGAAATTTGTAAATATGGAAAAAAAAAATCACATTTTCAAGAATAAAATAAAAATACAATTTCACACTTTTAATATCACAAGATAACAGTAATCAATTGTCTTCTAATACTGGTTATTTAAAATGTATTCATTTTTATTGATGACTGAATTTTTTTTTTTCTCACTCAACTTATTTGTTGTATGAATTGATTGTACATGACCTGGAGTGCCCTGAAAACCGCCATTTAATAAAATGAATTCTTATTAAGTAATTGTACATATGCATTTATTTTGGTTAACTAATTACAAACTAAATTGCAAATAATTCAATTTCAGAATTACCATGAATGTATTCTGAAAATATTTTCC
>NW_017829982.1:0-367 GCF_001891065.2 Hippocampus comes
AAAGCATTTTTCTTTTCCGGTTCATCGAAGACTTGCAAATTGGCCACAGGCCTTGAGATACAAGCACAACTTCAATTTAATGTGAGCGTGAATCATTTCATGCAGCAATGATGATAAAGTGTAACCTGATAACATGATATAAGTATAGACCATTCCTGTCCCTTTTCTAACCATAAACAGTACCTATTTGTACCAATTGTTTGAATTGTGAACCGTGTAGGGTCCATCTGAATATGTTGTACTCCGCGGAACAAAATTGGACCCTGCAGTAATCTTTCTTCTGAGGGTCTACAATGAAAATTTAGGGCAAAGCATGTGTGCAGTTGACCAATTCTGCGACATGTATACTCCCAGAGAAAAAAAAAAA
>NW_017829983.1:0-366 GCF_001891065.2 Hippocampus comes
CATTTATCTAACCTCCCGGAGGTGGTCTCAGCATGGCTTCTGTCTACCCACTCTTTCACTGCTTCTTGGAAGAAAAAAATGGCTATAAACGTTCACACAAAAGAACCACATAATGATTGGTGAGTGGATACGTGGTTTGTTGAATCAAAGAAAGTTGAGATTTCATTTTAAAAAATGGAAGACCAATCATAAAGCAGATTCACAATGCAGTGCACAAGGTCTTCTGACTAACACACAAAGCACTGTCACACTTGCACATGACCAACACTGATGAGCCTGCCATTGTGATCCCAAACATATAAAAAGTACAAAAATCATCTTCGGCATGCTGTTTCACCAAGGCACCCAAAAAGAAAGAAAAAAAAA